>NC_051308.1:107549342-107849342 GCF_015220235.1 Choloepus didactylus
GGGGAGTTTAATCCATTTACATTCAACGTTAAAACCGTGAAGGCATTTCTTGAATCGGCCATCTTATCCTTTGGTTTATGTTTGCCATATTTTTCCCTCTCTCTATTAATATCCTTTATTGTACCCATACCGAATCTCTTTAGTACTGAACCTTTCTCCAAGTCTCTCTGTCCTGTCTTTGTTTCTCTGTCTGTAGGGCTCCCTTCAGTATCTCCAGTAGGGCAGGTCTCTTGTTAGCAAATTCTCTCAGCATTTGTTTGTCTGTGAAAAATTTAAGCTCTCCCTCAAATTTGAAGGAGAGCTTTGCTGGATAAAGTATTCTTGGCTGGAAATTTTTCTCACTCAGAATTTTATATATATCGTGCCACTGCCTTCTTGCCTCCATGGTGGCTGCTGAGTAGTCACTGCTTAGTCTTATGCTGTTTCCTTTGTATGTGGTGAATTGCTTTTCTCTTGCTGCTTTCAGAACTTGCTCCTTCTCTTCTGTGTTTGACAGTGTGATCAGTATATGTCTTGGAGTGGGTTTATTTGGATTTATTCTATTTGGAGTTCGCTGAGCATTTATGATTTGTGTATTTATGTTGTTTAGAAGATTTGAGAAGTTTTCCCCAACAATTTCTTTGAATACTCTTCCTAGACCTTTACCCATTTCTTCCCCTTCTGGGACACCAATGAGTCTTATATTTGGACGTTTCATATTATCTATCATGTCCCTGAGGTCCATTTCGATTTTTTGAATTATTTTCCCCATTCTTTCTTTTATGCTTTCATTTTCCATTCTGTCATCTTCCAGGTCACTGATTCGTTGTTCAACTTCCTCTAGTCTTGTACTATGAGTGTCCAGAATCTTTTTAATTTGGTCAACAGTTTCTTTAATTTCCATAAGATCATCCATTTTTTTATTTAGTCTTGCAATGTCTTCTTTATGCTCTTCTAGAGTCTTCTTGATTTCCTTCATATCCCGTACTATGGTCTCATTGTTCATCTTTAGTTCTTTGAGCTGCTCTAGGTGCTGTGTCTCTTCTGGTCTTTTGATTTGGGTGCTTGGGCTTGGGTTATCCATATCGTCTGTTTTTTTCATATGCTTTATAATTTTCTGTTGTTTTTGGCCTCGTGGCATTTGCTGAACTTGATAGGGTTCTTTTAGGGTTTGTAGACCTATTGAAGTCCTTATCTCTAATTTATCAGATCTACAGCTTCGTGGAGTACACTTTCTCTAACTAACCAGCAGGTGGCGTCCACGAGCCACCTGTTCTCCACAAGCCAGTTCTCCCCTGCTTAGCCTTTTTTTTTTGGTGAGTGGGGGAGTGAGTCTTGTGGGGCCCAATTGGTGTACCAAGCTTGCGTGTGTAGTTGGTGTTGCCTGCCCTGTATGTGGGGTGTGTTTCTGGGCAGTCGGGGAGGGGGGGTGGCCCTAACAATCAAATCTCCCTGATGATCCTAGAGTTTTAAAGCTGCTGCAATAGTTTAATCCTTCAGTTCAGTCCTGCCACAGTTTGTCTCTGCCACTGACCCACAAGTCTTTGGTATTGGCGTATGGCTCCTGAGACTTGCAAGTGGGCCCCTCTTCCAGGCTGTGCACCCCGGGTCCTCTGTTGAGGGATGACTGTGCTATGTCACAGGTGAGTGCCGTCCCCCCAGGGCAGTTCTGGGCTGCTGGGCTGTGTAGGGAGGCTCCCAGTCTGCTCAAATGATGGCTGAGTGGGGCTTTGTTAATTCACACTGCTCCACCTTCCCAGCTCTGGGACAATCAGCTGAGGTTGCAGGGAAGGCTAATGTCCATGCCCAGTTTTGTGGTGTGTGCCTGTTATTTGAAGCACTTCCGTCACACTGGGTTGTCTGGGGCCGCTCTGAGCTATGGGGCTGGCGATGGGCAGGAGTGTTTCCTGTCCACCAGGATGGTGGCTGTGAGCGGACACCCCCCTTTTCTTGGGAAGTTGTGGTGTTTAGTGAATTTTCTCAGCCACTGGATTATTGCCTTTTGTCTCAGAGCTCTCTTAGTTCTGCTCTTGACTTGACGTGCCCAAATTGAAAGTCTTTGAAGCTTTCTGTATTGGGCTTCTTAGAGTAATTGTTTTAGAAAAAGAAAAAAGGATTAAAAAAAAAAAAAAAAGCAAAGGGCCCTCGTCAGAGATCTAATGGGTTATTGAAATGCTAATAGACAAAGCAACCAGGGCCATTAAGGAAAGGTCCACAGGGCAGAGAGATCAGCTTTTCTGCGGGATTTGCATATGCGCCTCAAGGCCTGAGCTCCGCCCTTCCCCTTTCTGTGTTCACCAGAACTCCAAAAATCCTCTGCTTTTATTTTGGAGTTTTTCGTGTTGTTTTTTTTTTTTCTATGCCTGTCTCCTCTCTGCTGGGCTGGCTGCTCTCAGATTCTCTGGTGTCTGGTCTCAGTCTATCTATGGTTGGAGTTTGGATCAGTAGAATGAGTTTCCGATAAGGGCTGCCACTGCAGTTCTCCCTTCTCCTTCCCGGAGCTGACAGCCCCTCCTCCCACGGGACTGAGGCTGGCAGGGAGGGGCGCGGGTCCCCTGGCCGCAAAAACTTACAGATTTCGCTGATCTCAGCAGTTCGACATTTTCATGAGTGTTTTATGAAGTATGCCCAATGACAGATTGCTCTGTGGTGTCTAGTCCACGCAGTTCCTGGCTTTCTACCTACTTTCCTGGAGGAGTAACTAAAACATACAGCTCACCAGTCTGCCATCTTGCCCCGCCTGGATTTATTCTTCAAAGAGGACACATACATGTGTCTCACACTAGATTTCTGAAATTCCCCTAGGGAAAAACAATGACCTATTCATCTTTCTTCCACTATAACTTATGCCTTGCATATTATATAATAAAAGTTCAGTAACAACTGCTCCTAGGGGGTTGCAATTGGTAAGTCAGCTCTGAACTTTCCAGTGGACATTTGACACTGTCCCATTGGCACTAAAAACATCTCTTTTTCTCTGAATGAATATTCAGCTGCAGTTAGCTTACAGTGTAATGAGGAACAATAATCTGCTTAAAAATGTCTTTCTTCTTCCGTTTGCATAGGGAGAGGTTAGGTCTGTTGAGGACAGCTCAAACATCTAAGAACAGCAGCCACTGGTAGTTACGGTCAACTTGACCCCAAAAGGTTGCTTAACCCAATGTTTCCTTTATAAAAACTGAGAAGCTGAGAAACCCCTGCAGGACACATTTCCTTGTCATCATTTGGTTGCTTATTTTTGGCATGCAGTATTAAGAAAAGGAGAGAGAAACAGAGAGAAGGAGAGTGAAGGAGGGAGACAGAGACATATTTTGATTTTGAGATTGATATTTCCTTGCCTTGCTCACTGAAACACACTCTTTGAGAGAGTGTACGTTTTCAGCCTATAGGAAATCTGTAGGAAGATTGAGGAGTGTAGATTAGATGTCTGATGGTTTGGAAGGCAGAGTTCAATTGCACACATACACATGCATACCCCAAAACGCAGAGTAGATGTGTTCCTGTTCAGCTGGGTGAGTCAGGAGTGGAAACTCTTGTACCATGACCTCAGGGACTGTGTTCTGGGACTCGGTGGCTCAGCAGTCCAGACCTGCTCTGCCTGTGGGGTCAAAGCTCACGGGCTCAGGACCACAGAAGAATTCCTGCTCTCCTAAGGGAGGACCCAGCCTCCTGCTGATGGGAGCACTTCTCTAGGAGTGACAGCAATATAGGAAAGAGGGGAGAGATGTGATGGAGGAAAATTACGGAGTCCAGATATAGGAGATCATGACAACGCTATCCTTATTGATTGGTGGAAAGGATAAAGGAAGGATAAAGGTGAGTCAGAGTGAGAGAATGTTGAAATCTATAACAGAAATAGGATATTCAGAAAGGGCAATAGTTCTGTGGAAAAAGAGATTTTTGGTCCCAGATGGGTTCAGTTGAGGTGACTGTGGAATACCTAAGTAGGGATTTCTAATTTATCTTTGTGCCAGTACCCTACTGTTTTCACCAGTGTAGCTTTGTAATATGCTTTAAAGTCAGTAAGTGTAAGTCCTTCAACTTTGTTCTTTCTCAAGATATTCCTGTGTATTTGGCGCCCATTACCCTTCCAAACAAATGTGACAATTGGCTTTTCTCTGTCTGCAAAGTAAACTTTTGAAATTTTTATTGTGATTGCATTGAATCTGTAAATCTATTTGGGTATGATTGACACTTAATGATATTTAGTCTTCCAATCCTTGAACACAGAATGTCCTTCCACTTATTTATGTCTTCTTTGATTTCTTTTAACAATGTTTTGTGGTTTTATCTGTATAAATCCTTTACATCGTTGGTCACATTTATTCCTAAGTATTTGATTCTTTTAGTTGCTTTTGTAAACGGATTTTTTTTTCCTTGATTTCCTCCTCAGATTTCTCATTACTAGCGTGTAGAAATATTACTGAATTTTGCTTGTTGATCTTGTATCCCGCCACTTGGCTCAACTCATCTAGTAGCTTTGTCATGGATTTTTCCAGACTTTCTAAATATAGGATCATGTCACCTACAAATAGTAAAAGTTTTACGTTTTCCTTTCTGATTTGGATGCTTTTTATTTCTTTTTCCTGTCCAATTGCTCTAGCTAGAACTTATAGCATGATGTTGAATATGAGTGGTGATATTGGGCATCCTTGTCTTGTTCTTGATCTTAGAGGGAAAGCTGTCAGTCTTTCAACCACTGAGTACTATGTGAGCTTTGGGTTTTTTGTATATAACTTTCATCATAATGAGGAAGTTTCCTTCTATTCCTACCTTTTGAAGTGTTTTTATCATTAAAAGATACTGCATTTTGTCAAACGCGTTTTCCGTGTCCATTGAGATGATCATGTGGTTTTTCCCCTTTGATTTGCTAATGTGGTGTAGTATATCAATCAATTTTCTTGTGTTGAACCACCCTTGCATAACTGGGATAAAACCCAGTTGATCATGGTGTATTATTCTTTTAATGTGCTATTGGAGTTGATTTGCTAGTATTTTGTTGAGGATTTTTGCATCTATATTCATTAGAGAAATTGGTCTGTAATTTTCTTTTCTTGTGATATCTTTATCTGGCTTTGCTAATAGGGTGATATTGGCTGCAGAGAGTTAGGTAGTGTTCCCTCCTAACAATTTTTTGGAAGAGCTCAAGCAGGATTGATATTAATTGTTCTTGGAATAATTGGTAAAATTCAACTATGAAGCCATCTGGTCCTGGCTTTTTCTTTGTTGGGAGGTTGCTTTTTTTTTTTTAAATTCAGTTTTATTGAGGTATTTTCACATACCATGCAACATCCACAGTGTACAATCAACTATTCACAACACCATCATATAGTTGTGCACTCACTCCACAATCAATTTTTGAACATTTTCCCTACTCCCAAAAAAAAGACATAAGAATAAAAATAAAAGTAAAAAAGAACACTGTTGGGAGGCTTTTTTTGTTTGTTTTAAAATTGTTTTTAAAATTGTAGAATATAACATATATACATAGAAGTGATAGCTTTCTGAGTGCATTTAACAAGTAGTTAGAGAGCAAATTTCAAAAAATATTATGGGTTACAGTTCCACAGTTTCAGTATTTCCTTATCGTGAAATATAACATATATACAAAAAGATGATATCTTTCAAAGTATGATTTAACAAATAGTTTATATAAGAAATTTCCAAAGCTGTTATGAGTTACAGCACCACAGTTTCAGTTATTTCCTTACTGTGAGGTATAACATATATACAAAAATGTGATAGCTTTCAAATTACAATTTAACAAATCAGAACAAATTTCAAAGGAAGCTATGGGTTACAGTTCCACCATTTCAGTTCTTTCCTTCTAGATATTCGCATACCCTAGCAATTAAGAAAAAGAAAATTTTATAGAGATTCAGTATTTATAATCCTTTGTTAAATTCCACCTTGTCTGTTGCTACCCCTCCCTCTAGTTTAATAACTTTCCCAATCATCAGGGATGTCTAGGCAGTGTCTACCCTAACTTGTTCATGTTAATTATAAAATGGGCAAAAGATATGAAAGGTATTTCTCTGAAGAAATACAAATGGCTAAAAACCACATGAAAAAGTGTTCATCTTCACTAGCTGTTAGGGAAATGCAAATCAAAACCATAATGAGATACCATCTCATACCAGTAATAATGGTGGCCATTAAACAACCTGAAAACTACAGATGCTGGAGAGGATGTGGAGAAATTGGACCTCTTATTCATTGCTGGTGGGAGTATATAATAGTATAGCTGCTGTGGAAGACAGTTTGGCAGTTTCTCAGAAAGCTAGATATTGAATTATCCTATGATCCAGCAATTCCACTTCTCAGTATATACCCAGAAGCAGTGACACGAACAGATATTTGCATACTGATGTTCATAGCAGCATTGTTCACAATTGCCAAGAGATGGAAACAATCCAAGTGTCCTTCAAAAGACGAATGGGTAAACAAAATGTGGTATATACATACCAGGGAATACTATACAGCAGTAAGAAAGAACAAGGTCCTGAAACATATGGCAACGTGGATGAATCTTGAAGATATAATGCTGATTGAAATAGGGTAGACACATAAGGAGAAATACTGTATGTCACTATGCCTATAAACTCTCTGAATAATGTAAAATCAGTGTCTTATAATGTGGAATATTGGGTACTGTGCCAGTTTGAATGTATTATGTCCCCCAAACACCATTATTTTTGATGCAATCTTGTGGGCCAGACATTTTAGTGCTGATTAGATTGGAATTCTTTGAGTGATTCCATGGAGATGTGCCCCACCCAACTGTAGGTGAAAGCTCTGATTAGATATATCCATGGAGTCATTGCCCTACCCATTCATGGTGGGCCTTGATCAGTGGAACTATATAAATGAGCTGACAGGCAGAGGGAACACAGTGTAGCTGTGAGTGATGTTTTGAAGAGGAGCTACAGCCAAGAGGGACACTTTGAAGAAAGCACAGGAGCTGCAGATGAGAGACAGTTTGAAGATGGCTGTTGAAAGCAGACTCATGCTCCGGAGAAGCTGAGAGAGAACAGATATCCCAAGTGCAACTATGAGTGACATTTTTGAGGAACTGCGGCCTAGAGAGGAACGTCCTGGGAGAAAGCCATTTTGAAACCAGAACTTTGGAGCAGACGCCAGCCATGTACCTTCCCAGCTAACAGAGGTTTTCTGGACACCACTGACCATCCTTCAGTGAAGGTACCTGATTGCTGATGTGTTACCTTGGACACCTTATGGCCTAAAGACTGTAACTGTGTAACCAAATAAACCCCCTTTTATAAAAGCCAATTCATCTCTGGTGTTTTGCATTCTGGCAGCATTGGCAAACTAGAACAGGTACTTAGTGATAGACAGAAGCTAGTGGAGGGGGAATGATAATCTGATATGTTCAGATATGTTAATGATGGTGAATTCAGAAATATGGGAATGTATAGGGGTGATGATTGTTAATGGGATTATAAGTATAAGAGTTGTGTTGAAAGTGAATAGGATTGAAAGGTGTTGTTTAAAGGAATGTTTTCCACAGAATAGCACCACAAATATAGATAGGTGCTTGCGTGATATACTTTGAAGGTAGGACACTAGCACAGAGAGTTGAAAATAGAAGGGAGGGTTTTGATGATCATTTCAATCTCTTTACTTGTGATTGGTCTGTTGAGGTCTTCTATTTCTTCTAGAATCTGAGTAAGTTGTTCATGTGTTTCTAGGAAATTGTCCATTTCATTAAGTTGTTTAATTTGTTGGCATATAGTTGTTCATAGGATCCTGTTATGGTCTTTTTTATTTCTGTGGGGTCAGTAGTAATGCCCCTTCATTTCTGATTTTATTTGTTTGTATCTTCTCTCTTTTTTTCTTTGCCAGTCTAGTTAATGGTTTTTAATTTTACTGATATTCTCCAAGAGCCAACTTCTGGTTTTGCTGATTCTATTTTTAAAAATTTTATTTCATGTTATTTTATTTCATTCATTTCTGCTCTAATCTGTATTGTTTCTTTCCTTCTCTTTGCTTTGGTATTAGTTGGCTGTTGTTTTTCTATTTCCTCCAAGTGTGCAGTTAGGTCTTCAATTTTAGCTCTTTTTTCTTTTTTAATATAGGCATGTAGGGCTATAAATTTACCTCTCTGTACTGCCTTCTCTCCATCCCATAAGTTTTGATACGTTGTGTTCTCATTTTCATTCATCTCAAGAAATTTACTGATTTCTCTTGCAATTTCTTCTTTGAGCCACTGATTGTTTAGAAGTGTGTTTAGAAGTGTGTTTAGAGGATTGTTTAGAAGTTCTAAACAAATAAAAAAATTCCATATATTTGTGAATTTTCCATTTCTCCACCTGTTCATTCTGTTATGATCAGAGAAAACTTCATTCTGTTATAATCAGAGAAAGTGTTTTGCATAATTTCAAGTTTATTCAGATCTCTTTTGCGACCCAACATGTGGTCTCTCCTGCAGAATGATCCATGGGAACTTGAGAAGACTGTGTATACTGCTGTTTTGGGGGGTACAATGTTTGGTCTATGCCTGTTGGGTCTAGTTCATTTATCATATTATTCATGTTCTCTGTTTCCTTACTGATAATCTGTCTGGAAGTTCTATCTACTGATGAGAGTGGTGTATTGAAGTCTCCAACTATTATTGTAGAAACATCTATCTCTCCTTTTAGTGTTGCCAGTGTTTGCCTCATGTATTTTGGAGCACCCTGGTTATGTGCATAAATATTTATGATTGTTCTTTCTTCTTAGTGGATTGCCGCTTTTATTAATATATAATATCAAACTTTTTCTCTTTTAACAGTTTTACATTTAAAGTCTACTTCACTCAATATTAATATCATTACCCCAGCTCTTTTCTAGTTATAGTTTGCATAGAATATCTTTTTCCAACATTTCACTTTCAACCTCTTTGTGTCTTTGGTTCTAAGGTGAGTCTCTTGTAGACAGAATATAGGTGAATCACATTTTTTAATCTATTCTGCCCATCTGTGCCTTTGATTGGGAAGTTGAATACATTAACATTCAAAGTTATTACTTTAAAGGCAGTACTTACTTCAACAATTTTATCTTTGTCTTTTATATGTCATATCTTATTTTTCTCTCTCTCTCTTTTTTTTTTACCCTTTTAGTTACCCTTACTGATAGTCTTCTATTTCTACACTCTCCTCCAAACCTCTCTCTCCTGTATTTTCCCTTCAGCCTGTAGAACTCCCTTTATTATTTCTTGTTTGGTAGGTCTCTTGTTGATGAACTCTCTCAGTTTCTGTCTATCTGTGAATATTTTAAACTCTCCCTCATATTTGAAGGACAGTTTTGCTGCATAAAGAATTATTGGCTGGCAGTTTTTCCTTTCAGTGACTTAAATATACCATACCACTACCTTTTTACCTCCATGGTTTCTGATGAAAAATCAACACTTAGTCTTATTGAGGATCCCTTGTATGTGATGAATCATTTTTCCCTTGCTGTTTTTAGAATTCTCTTTATCATTGGCATTTGACATTCTTATTAGAATGTGTCTTGGGGCAGATCTATTAGGATTTATTCTGTTTGGAATACATTGTGCTTCTTGGTCTTGTATATTCATGTCTTTCATAAGATTTGGGAAGTTTGGGGCTATTTTTCCCTCAAATATGCTTTCTGCACCTTTTCCCTTCTCTTCTCTTTCTGGGAGATGCATATATTTGTCTGCTTCATGCTGCCATTCAATTCCCTGAGACCCTGCTCAATTTTTTACACTCTTTACTTTATCTGTTCTTTTTGTTTACAATATTTTGGATATCATATCCTCTAGTTCACTTATCCTTTCTTCTGTTTATTCAAATCTGCAGTTGTATGCTTCCAGTTGTATTTTTAATCTCTTCTATTGTTACTTTCATTCCCATAGGCTCTGTTTTTTTTTTTTTTTTTTGCATGGTTTCAAATTCTTCCTTATGCTCACCCAGTGCCTTCTTAATATCCTTTATTTCTTTTGCTTTATTTTCCTTCATCTCCTTGAATTGATTTAAGTGATTTGTTTGAACATCATTGATTAGTTGTTTCAAATCCTGGGTATAGTCTGAAGTTTCCTTTGACTGGGCCATATCTTCCACTTCTTAGCATGGCTTGTAATTTTTTTGCTGGTGTCTAGACATCTGATTTTCTTGATGAGTTTATCCTGGAGGTCAGTTTCTTTCTCTTTTCTAGGATTTTCTTGTTGATTGGCTTTGTGCTAAAGCTCTTCTTTGACACTTGGTTCAACTTATTCTATACCTTTAGAATAGCTTGTATTTAACTGTTCAGATTTTTTTTAGCTCTTATTCATCTGTTTCTTCTCCTGGATATATAGTACAGTTTTTGAGATTGCATTATTTGTGCAATTGTTTCACCCCCAGGAGAAAGCTTCCTGTCCCCTTTTCCTTCTCCAGGAATGTTACTCTGTTCTGTTTTTGATTTGCCTCTCTATTTATCTCACTTTAAAAAATTTTTAATACAAGAAGTTGTAGGTTTAGTGAAAAATCATGTAGAAAATACAGAGTTCCCATCTTATACGCCTCCCCCCATTATTAACACTTTGCATTAGTGTGGTACATTTGTTACAATTGATGAAAGAATATTATTATAACTGTATTATTAATTATAGTCCATGGTTTACATTAGGGTTTTCCAGTCTCATGGTTTCTTTGGTATTTAAAAAATGTTTGTTCTAGTAACATATATGTATAACCTAAAAATTTCCCTTTTAACCACATTCAAATACATAATTCAGTGCTGTTATTTACAAACACAATGTTTTGCTGCTATCATTACCATCCATGACCAAAACTTCCATCGCCTCAAACCCTACAATTTAAACATTAATTCCCCCTTACCTACTCCACCCCGGTGTCTGGTAGCCTATATTCAGAAAATGATGCCTCTCTATATTTTTAACACTTCTTTTGTTATTTCTAACTGCTTTTACCTGGAGGACTAATTCTGGGAGAAGTATCTTCCCAGAGAGGACTTTCCCAAGTCAGTTTTTCCCAGTCAAAATAGGCCCAACGACCAATGAAAGGGGTGTAGATCAGTTCCACCGTGTCCTGAGGAGGAGACCTAGAAAGACACCAATCTTCTCTTTGATGGCTCCTTGAATCTATGCTTTCCTGACCTGCCCAGAAGATGGTGCTCTTTAGCCACTGTTCCCCACAGTCCTAAGTTGTTACTGAGCCTTTATTTCTCAACTGACTCTGTCTCTTTCAGGGTCATGGTTGAGACAGAGGCTGCCAACTGCTTTTGGCCAGGGCAATCTGAAATTCTTGCTCAGATCCCAGACCCTGCAATCTGAATTCTCTAATAAAAAGTCACAAACTGTGCTGGGCCATGCCCCCCACCCCTTTTCTTGGGAAAGAGCTGCCCTTCAACAAACTGTTCCCCACCACCTTGAGAAGTTATTGTGTCTCTAAATCAGCCCTGTTTCCTCTTCTTCTGGGGGGTGGGATTGAAACAGAGGCTGCAGGCTTCTTTCTGTCCTGAGTGGGTTGAAACTGTAGCTGTTATGTGAACTGGAACCCAGCAATCTGAATTTGCTAATCAGAACTGCAGTTGATGCCCAACCATGCCCCACTCCCTGTTCTTGGGAAACAAGACTGCTATTTCCCTCCAGGGAATGGCTCCTGATGTGGTCTGCCCTGGCAGTGGGCAAGACCTATTCACAGATTTTCATGCTATTTATCATTCTTTCTTTCAGCTCTTCCCTGGATGGTGTGCAGTGTTCTTCTGGCTTCTGGAGCCCCCAAATGGCTGTTTCATACAGGACCTAGCTTTTACTAGTTTGTCCTGGAGGACAAACTGAATCTTAGAGGCCCCTATTCCACTATCATGGTTTCTCCACCCTTTGCCCAGTTTTAGTTGGATTGTTTGTTTGTTTAATGCAGAGCTTTAGAGTTCTTTATATATCCTAGATAGTATTTCTTTGTTAGATACGTGGTTTGCATGTACTCCCCCCAGTCTGTAGCTTGTCTTTTCATCCTCTTAACAGGGTCTTTCAAAAGCAAAAGTTTTGAATTTTGTAAGGTCCAATTTTTCAATTTTTTTGTTTTGTGGATTATGGTTTTAGTATCAAATTGAATTCTTTGCCTCATTATAGATTCTGAAGATTTTATTCTTTTTTTTTTTTCTAGAAGTTTTACATTTAAGTCTATGACACATTTTGATTTAATTTTTGTGTAAGGTTTTAGATAGATGGAGTTTCACTTTTCTTTTTGCCTGTCCATGTCCAATTGCTCCAGCACCTTTGTTTAAAGGGTTTTTTCCTCCAATATTGATTTTTTTTGCTCTTTTATAAAATATTAGTTGGGCATATTTGTGTGGGTCTATTTCTGGGTTGTCTGTTCTATTCCGTTGATCTATGTGTCTATACCTCTGCCCATATCACTCTGTTTTGTTTACTGTAGCTATATTGTAAGACTTAACATTTGGAAGAGTGATTCTTTCCATTTTATTCTGCTTTTTAAAAATTGTTTTGGCTCTTCTGGAGCTTTTCGCTTTCCATATAAATTTTAGAATAAACTTGTGTGTATCTGCAAAAGACCTTGCTGAGCTTCTGCTGACAATTGCATCAAAATTATAAATCAGTGTAGAAAGAATTGACCATCTTTACAGTGTTTTCTTCCAATCTACTAACATGGTATATTTTTCCAAAGGTCTTTTATTTCTTTCATCAGTATTTTGTAATTTTCAACATAAAGGTCCTCCATATTGTTTGTTAGATTCATACCTAAGCATGTAATTTTCTTTGGAGTAATTATAAATGATATTGTATCTTTATTTTGGTTTTCACTTGTTTGTTGTCAGAATAGAGAAGTGCAATGGATTTCTGTGACATTACTGTATTCAATATTACTTTTAGGAGTTTTTGTGCTAGGTTCTTTGGGATTTTCTATGCAGACAATTATGTCTTCTGCAAATAGCAACAGTTTTATTTCTTCCTTCCCAATCTGTACATCGTTGCCTTATTTCTGATCTTAGAGGGAAAATGTTCATGATTAAGTATTATGTTATCTGTAGGTTTTCTGTAGATGATATTGAGATTAAGGAAAATCCTTCTTCCTAGTTCTGTGTTTTTCTCATAAATGGGTGTTGAATTTTTTCAAATCATTTTTTTTGGCATCAATTGATATGAACATGTCATTTTTCTTCTTTAGCCCTATGGTAGATTACATTGATTCTATTTTATTTTGAATGGCGAAATAGGCTTGCATAAGTAAATCCCACTTGATCATGTGCATTATTCTTTTTATACATTTTTTTTATTCCATCTGCTAATATTTTGTTGAGGATTTTTATGTCTAAGTTCATGAAATATATTGGCCAATAGTTCTTTTTTGTTGGTGCTGTTTTTTTCTGTTTTTCAGTATCATGCTAAGACGGGCCTCAAAAATGAGTTGGGAAGTGTTCCTTCTACTTCTGCTTTCTGGAAATAAAATGGATGTTAGTTCTTTAAATCTTTGGTAAATTTCTCCAGTGAAATCATCTAAGCCTAGAGATTTCTTTTTAAGGAGCTTTTAAGTTACAGATTCTATTTCTTCAACATTAACTGTTAAGCAGACTGTTTAGGTTTGCTGTTCATCTCGGCAGAGTTTTGGTAGTTTGTGATTTTTGAGGAATTGGTCCATTTTTTCTAAGTTGCTGAACTGATGAGTGTAAAGTTGTTCATATTATTCCTTTATTATCTTTTCAATGGCTTCAGGGTATGATATGATATCCCCTGTTTCATTCTTTATATTGGTGATTTGATTCTCCTCTTTTTTTTTTAAAATTAAATTCAGTTTTATTGAAATACATTCACACACACCATACAATTATCCATGGTATACAATCCACTGTCCACAGTATGATAACATAGTCATGCGTTCATCACCACAATCTATTTCTGAACATTTTCCTTACATCAGAAAGAACCAGAACAAGAATAAAAAATAAAAGTGAAAAAAGAACACCCAAATCATCCCCCCATCCCACCCCATTTGTCCTTTAGTTTTTATCCTCATTTTTCTACTCATCCATACACTAGATAAAGGGGGTGTGATCCACAAGGTCTTCACAATCACACTGTCACCCCTTGTAATCTACATTATTATATAATTGTCTTCAGGAGTCCAGACTGCTGGGTTGGAGTTTGGTAGTTTCAGGTATTTACTTCTAGTCTCCTCTCTTTTTATCTTTGCTAGTCTTGCTAAAGATATAATAATTTTATTTAACTTTTTTAAAAAATAGATTTTTGTTTTGTGATTTTCTCTCGTTTTTTTTTTATTTTCAATTTAATTTATTTCCACTTAGATCTTTATTATAATTTCTTGTCTTTTGTTTGCTTTGGATTTATTTTGCTCTTCTTTTTCTAGTTTCTTGAGGTAGGAATTTAGATTGTAGATTTGAGATATTTCCTTTGTCTAATATAAGCATTTAATGCTGTACATTTCTTTCTCATCACTGCTTTAGCTGCATCTCTCAAATTTTGTTGCATTTTGTTTTCATTTTCATTCAGTTTTATGTAATTTAAAAATTTCCTTTGAGACTTCTTCTTTGACCTATGCATTATTTAGAAGTGTATTCATCAATTTGTTTTATTACCCAGGCCTATCTTGGTGAATGTTCCATGGGAGGTTGAAAAAAGTGAACTCTGCTATGTGTGTGTGAAATGTTCTGTAATTGTCCATTACAGCCTGTTGGTTGATGGTATTGCTTTGTTCTTCAATATCCTTGCTTATTTTCTGTGAGTTGTTCTATCAATTGCTGAGAATGGGGTGTTGGAGTCTCCAACTATAATTGTGGATCAATTGCCTTAGTTTTAACATACATTTTCACATATTATAGGGCTGGTACCCTTTCGTGCTCTTTCAGAATTTCTCTGACTATCCTTGCATGTTTATTTTTCATATGAACTTTTGAATGAGCTTGCCTAGTTCAAGAGACAAAAATTATTTTTTGTGCTTATTAGAATCAAATTAAATTTATAGACACAAATGATTAAGATAATAAATTAATAAAAATGAAGTAACTATATTAACAATATACACAAATTATAAATACATAAATAATTCACATATTTACAACATTGAGACTTTCTGAGAATAGTATTTATTTTATTATTTATTTAAATCTTATTTTATCTTTCTCAGCATTTGAAGATTTCTTTACGTGACCTATATATGTATTGCTAGGCTTATTCCTGGGTACTCTCATTATTTTTTTTCTACTTGTAAGTGAAATCTTTTATTCATTATTTGTTTTATTATGGTTGGCTTGGCTATTATGAGGGTTTTGATCCATTGCTTAAGAGAAAGGTTATACAATTATCCCACTCTAATTGAACATGGATGGAGAAAGATTGTGTTATTCCTCTCTTCAAAACATCCCAAGCTTTCCATCTCACCTAGAGTAAAAGTCCAAAAGTTCTCGTAATGGTCTACAAGGACCTAAATCATCTGGTTCCCAGAAATACTTTTCTGACCTCATCTCCTAGTGCTTTCTTCTTGAGCACTCAGCTTTAGCCCCAGCTGCATCAGGGTCACTGCACTGACTATTGCCTCCATCTAGAATAATTTTCCCACATATAACCATATGGCTCATCCCTTCATTTCCTCATGTGTCTACTCAAACATTACCTTATCAGTGAGACCCTGCCTGCCCAATCCGTGTAGAATAGCTACCCTCTCTTCCATCCCCTTTACCTTGCTTTTAAGTTAGCATTTATCAACATCTTAAATACCATATATTTATTTGCTTAATTTTTTCTCTATCCACTAGATTTAAGCTCCATGAGGCAAGGACTTTCTCTTTTGTCCACTGTGATCTTATCCATGCCTAGTAGTGCCTGGCACATGTATGTGTTCATTAAGTATTACTGGAAAAAATAAATAATGTCAGTGTATGAGATTGTTATAACTTCTCTCCACTGACTTGGAAAAGGATCACATCTATGCTTTTCTCAGCCCCCATATGTGACTTCAGAGGGTCCTTTGTAGGATGCCTCTGCTATTTCCTTTCCACCTGGGAAGGGTTCCGTGCCTAGAAAAGATGAGAAAATACAGCTCCTATGAATTACTGGCAGAGAATAGAGTAGCAGGTGCAGAGAAGATTGTACTAGAGCCACAGATGTCAGGGGGCTGCTGGAACATTTCCTTTTCTTACCCCCAGGAAGCAAATGTCTGGGTACAGAGCTAGTGCATGACTTCTGTGTTTCTGAATCTAGCTGCTGTAGCTTCCCAGAAGGGAAAAACGCATTTTCGAATTGTAAGAGGCTGCCTGTGAAGGGGGAGGCCCAGGAGCCCTATAACCTCTCTGCGTCTTCCCTCTTACCTGGCACAGAAAGTAGTCATGATGATCTTAGAGCCAGAGTTATTGTTGGGTCAGGATTGATAAATTTCCTTTTGGACTGTCTTCCAGGGACAGAAACCATGGGTTATGAGAGGTATTAGTAATGAGGTGAATGGGATTTCCAGGGATGAGTTGTATCATTTCCTAGAGAGATATTTCTCATCATGCAATTATCACTGCTTTCCCTTCATGGAAAAATACTGATTAAATGCTAGAGGCTATCTACAGTGTCTCTATGATTGTAAATCCCTAACTTAAAAGTCTAAACCCTCTGAATATGTTGCATTCAATCAAAAATAAAAATGTCTAGAATTTATCATGCAAAGGTGGTTGCAAAACAATGTTCATTGTTGGGGTATTAATTATACTGAAAACAACAAAACTGTCCAACATATTGGAATTGGTTAGATTAATTACTGTGCATTCATAAAATGGAATAGTGTGTAGCTATGTATGATGTAAATAAATGTTTTTTGATGTAGAGAGACATACATGATATATAGCTAAGTAAACAAAAAGAGGTTTTAAAGCAGCATTACAATATGATCTCATTACATGTATATGAAGAAGTTAGCATTTAAAAACAAATATCACTTTGTGTCAATTGATGGAAAGATTGGAAAAAACACTCATCCTAGAAAGAGAACTCCTCTTTTATTTGGGAAAAATACTTTAATGTGTTCCTCAGTTATATTAAGAAATGCGCAACAACTCCCCACCACCCTAGGTAGTAGATGGTAAGATGAAGAATGGCTAAAATGCCTGTAAATATTAAAATAAAAAGTCATAAGCAACATGGGAAAATAATTTTCCTAAGTAGTACACAGTTGCTTTTCTCATTGCTGGGTTAGAGAGTCAGAGATTACTGTCCCAGGCTGGGTCTTCTCTATGCTGTCAGTCTCCTGACAACTGCAACATCCGCCTGCCACTTCATTTACAAAGAGCATTTGCATGACCTGAAGGATTGGATCCTCCAAACTGCCCTGGAGATGGTGGAGGAAATCATTCCTACCATTACCACTTGGTCAATGCAAAGATCAGATTAGAGATCTTCAATGACACAGTCCAAATCTCAGGGTTAGTAATGGCAAAAGACTATTTGTCTGTTTTGACTTAGTGACCCAAGTTTAATATTGTCAGGGCGGAACATACATGGCTGAATCAGTTCCCATTGGTCAGACTCTCAAGACTCATTTACAAATCCAAAGATGTATTTTTTTCAAGTTTTATATACTGGATATAACTTTTAAGGTTCAGAGTACTTGGTTGACCTATTTACAATACTTCCCTCTTGATACCAAGGTACTTGAAAAATGGAATTAGTTCATTTAGTCACTCAAAAATGTGAATATTTATTGATTTTCTACTCCTACTTTGTGCTGAATGTTGTTGTAGATGCTGACTCTCAAGTGACATACAAAAAATTATATGATTCCTATTCTCATGGAGCTGATGTTCTAACACAGGAAGAATAAGTGCCTCAAAGAAAAATCATGGGGTGCTATGAGAGAATGTAACAGGATAAACATTTATATTGGGCTTTAGTAGTCAGAATTCTTGATTGCAAGTGACAGAAATCCAACTCAAATTGTTTAGGTAAAGAATAAAAGAGAGAAAGTGAGAGAGAATTTTAGTTTTCTAAAAATCAGAACCCGAGACAAGGATACAATGGCTGGCACTTTATTTGGGAAGTGAAAATTAAAGTTAACAAGGGTAAGGAGGAAGGGAAATGAAACAAGCAGAGAAGCAAAGTAAGGTAAGGTGGGTCATTAGCATTCTGGCTAGAGATTCCATCAAGTCATAAAGCAGACTGGCAAGATTCCAAAACAGGTATGGCACTTGGCTAGCAAGATGTGTGGCTGGAGAGGTGGCAATGAAATATGACCCGGGAAGTCCACGAGAGAGTGAGGATGAATGGAGAATTTATCTGCCACTCTTACAATCTGTTGTGTGGTTTTCTCCATGTACTAGACGGTTGCCTAATGAACATGGGATCAGAGCAAAGGGCTTTGACACATCCCTTAGGCTATCTTGGGTCTAGATGAACTATCCTAACCCATCTAAACAGATTCCCAACTCTTGTTACACCCTGGCACACTGATGGGGGTGAGACACTGATCTCCTAGGCCCTTTGTTCCTTGGGGCTGTGCCTGAGGCTGCTGGAACCTCTACACCACTCACTTCCTACTGCAGCAGCCTCTACTAGGACTTCAGATCCCCTCCAGTTTATATTATTTTGCCCAAGAAATATTATCATAATATGAAAACTTGGGGAAGCATTGACCAAAAGCATGCTTTTCTTGTAATTTTGTTTTGTATTAGCTAAGAATGGTGTTTCTCTGCAGTTTGTGCTGGAGACACACATACACATGCTTAACATTTGATACTAATGTAGAACAGTGATTCTCCGATGCTGAAGCAGTAATATCTGGTTATCAGAATCTGGGGAGAAACGGATTTTTCAAACTATGCAGGACTTCCTAGAAACTTAAGGATACTGATTTGCTCTCTTCTTTGTTCACCTTTCACCTTTTACCTACCCTTGTCCACCTCTGTGACGTCGAACTCATTGACAAAACTCATTCTAGTGAACTTCTGTGCCTGATTGGGGCATATGATATCCATCAAAAGTAAAAGGGAAGAAAAATGGTTGAGAACCATTGATAATCAATCCTGTTTTGTTCATCTATCATTTTGTATTACAGTTTTGAAGACTATAGCTCACTGGTTGCCCTCTGTTTTTGCACTCTAGGTTCTTTGTTGGGAATAGGGAGCTACTAAGCCTTTTCAAAACAAACCTACAAAGGATTCTTTTGGATGGGCTACTCCTGCTGGGAAAAATTATGCCATTTTACATTGAATCTTGTTTGTTGCCTCTGTTTCACAGGGTGAGGATATTTTATTTTTCTTCAGATTCTGGGCTGCACCCTATGTATGCTTCTATAATGATTTTGTCTGAGAATCAGGTGTAGTGTTTATGACACTCTCTGTTACCTCACTTCACAGTGCACTGTTTCAAACATCTTTGTACACTTTGACATTTATTTTTCCCTCAGAGGTATGTTTCTAAAATGGGATTACTGAATCAGAAAGAATTTGAAAAGCTATTTTCACATATTGTGAGATTACTTTTCTGAAAAACTACCATTTTTCAATGCCTCTAGCAATATACTGGCTTCCAAAAGACCTACGATCATTGCGTTTTATCCTTTATGTTTATTTTTGTTAATTTAACTGCATCATGCTTAGGAAAATATTGAATTCTAAGTTGAATTCTTTGCTTGCTCTGCTCAGTGTCTGTACCTGATTGAAATAATAGGTGAGGAAGAGAACTGGAAGAAGCTGAGAGCAGAGTAATTGATTTCCACGAGAAAAAGCACAGAGGTAGCTGCAGAAGAAAAATATTCAGAACAAAAGAGAAGAGGAGGTTAGAGATAGGAGAAGAGGTGATGAGAGAGGAGAGCCAGGGCAACTAGATTGTTGGAAGAGACATTAAAAAAAGTTTTGAAAGTGATAGCTGCCGTGCTGAGTACAATTCTGAGGGAGAAAGATATTTTTGAGAGAAAAAGATAGCGAAAAAAATCAGCTTTGTGTTGAAATTTCTTTTTTGATATAGTTAGTAAAGAGATAATCTTTACCATGATTACCAAACTGTTTGGCCTATGGTATATATAAATATGACTATATCTCAGTCAAGTTAAGATGATTCTCAAAATACTCCCCCAAAGTTAAAAGGATATTGTAGAAAAAATCATGATATTTTAATAATGCTCGTTGAGGAAATAATGCAGTTTGTACCTGGGTATATTAAATGAAAAAACAGAACCACAGTATTGGGTGAGTTTATTGATATGAAGTCCAAGTGACTCCCCCTACAGGTCAGACTTAGTTTTTTGACCAACTTCCATGGGCATCTAATTTCCCCAAAGATTAGTCTTTCCTAGACGGAGAAAGGTCCTGGATAGCCCTTTGCCCTACCCCACCATCTAAGACAGGGAGGGTCCTCTGGAAAGCAAATATTGAACAGATTTGGAATCACAATTAGAGGGCATGTACTACTATAAACAAGAGAAACTCATGGAGAGTTCTACAGGTTGGCCAACCTGGGAGGAGAAGAAGTATTAGAGATTTTAAGTGAGATTCTGCAAGGTCCAGTTGATGCCCACAATCCCCTCCATGGGTGGGACAGACTTAGCAAATCCTGGACTTCTTAGGATTTGGGACGGTAAGGATAACTAGCCTTGATCTTAGTTACGGAGAACAGTGACATCTGGTGGCACCTCTGAAGAAAACAGCTTCCACCTTCCTCTGTTATCAAGAGGCACAGCTCTTATGCAAAAGCAGCCTGTTATTGTGTTTTACATTTTTCTAACAGAACTGTTTAAAAATTCCAAATCTAAAGTTTTAAAAAAGAAATTTTGTCAGACATAGCTAGGCCAAGACAGGCAAAACTTTCCCAAATGCTCACGGAGAGGAGCCACACGAACCCGATAAGAACAGGGGAATATCAAGGATGAAGATGCACTTTGAAATTGAAGGGACCCCGAGTGATCCAATTAGATTTGTAAACCAATTTGCAGAGATTGCAATAATTTTACTTGGTGAAAAGTTGGCAGGGACAACAACTAAAATGTTAAGTATTCAGCATTTCCTCCACCCTTGCCTCTTGTGGAGAATTCTTTGTTTGCCCTGCTCAGTTGGGCTGATTAGGATAATCTAAGGAGGCTGTCAATGTGAATTTTGGAGTGTGTTTGAGAGTGGCTTGGGGGCACATGAAAGATTTTGTAGATATTTATGGTTGAAATATTTTCAATGTATTAAGTAACAACAACAAAACCCAAAAAGGATAAAAAAAACAATCATGTTAACAAAAATTTAACAAGTATTTTTAAAAGGAAATTTTTATAATGTAAACATTTCAACTGCATTAATAAATTTAATGCACCTTATTTGATTTGCTTTCCCACTAAATTGATTAATAAATCTTCCTATGTACTTAAGTATTCACAAATCAAATGGATTGCACATATAAGTATGGAGACTATTAAGTTCTTTTCAGTGATGTTTACAAACTTAGTAAAATTCTCTTACTACACATTTTAAAAATCGAAATCTCATGACTAATTTATTAGGTACTCCAATATGCTATAATATCTGAACTACTACAAATATTTAGCACACTAAATATGCAAAGGTTATTTATTAACACAGAGAAATATTAATGATATAAATTTGCTTTACTTTGTCATCTCAGTTCTTACTTCTACCTTCATTGGGTTAAAACCACTTATCTATTAGAGAAACAATTGTAGCATTTTGAAGCAATTTGTAGTTGCTAAATTTTAGAAATTTGCTTAAATGCTAAAAAGACCTGAAATGCTGATGGCTTAAAATGCTAGGAATTTGTTTTTCTCTTACCTAAAATGATGACTACTGCTGCAGAGATTGAATCTTTTCAAAGAGGTTCACAGAATCCAGCTGGGTCACTGGGGGTCCCTTCTTCCTCAAAGTCCACCTTTCACACATTGTTTTATTTTCCTCCTACTGAATTGGATATCTGTATCTTTTTCTATGTCCGGGCCTCCTGCCAGCTTTCAATTCTGCCATTTTGACACATGGCTTCTGTCCTAAAGGTAATGTCAGGGTTACAGCTACCACATTCCCATTCCAGGAAGAAAGAAGGAAGAAAGAAGGGCAAAAAGATCTCCAAGTTGAGTTAGTCTCATCCTTTTCTTTCAGGAGCTTTCTGGGAAGTTCCAACCAACAACTTCTGCCTAAATACCATGGCCTAGAATTTAGGTACATGGCCACTCCTAACTGCAAGAGGGAGAAGGGTGGGAAATCTCCAGGCTCATCTGGTTACATTGCTGCCCCTTGCTCTTACTAAATAAGGTGAGAACAAATTTTTAGTGGGCAACAAGCTGTCTCTGCCATACTCTGCCAAGCACCTTGGCTTTCTTGTGCCAGTGGAACAAAGATGCACATAGACTAGAGATTTTGGTTGAGGCATGAGATCTAGAACCAAAGCTCTTCAGGCTCATTTTTCTCAAAACTGGGAAAAACAAAGCAAAATCTGTTTTATAGTTTCAATGCCAATAAAAACTTCAAATCCATGCCCTGGAAGTGGGAAGGTCCTGCAGCTCAAAACCCAGGATTCGAATTATAGCTTAACAAATTTTCAAGGCTTATTTGAGATTATGACTCCTCCCTCGTAGTCCATGCACCACCCCCCTCCACCTTTGCCATTAGATTGGATTCAACTCATTTCATTCTAGAATATCTTAATGTTTTTAGTTGGCAGGAACACAACTCTCATACATAAATATTTATATAGCATATGATCCATCTGGCATATCTTACTTGTCAGCTTCTGGATCTGCAGTCACAGCTTCTAAGGTCATTCTAATGAAGAGAGGACTTTTTAGAGGTAGAGTTATAATGGAGTATGTGTAGGAAACGTGAATGATATTCTTTGCTTTAGGATTGATATCTTGAAATTTAGGTGTATATGAAGCATTTGGCTTCAATTTAAGGCTAGAGATGATGAGTAAGTGCCAGGTTTTGGCTCCATCAGAGTTTCCATATGCACTGAAAGAAAAAGAGTCCAGATGAAGAAGCATGTGAATTGCATTATTAGTCTGTTGAGGATGTTCTGAGGCTAGGAGGATAAACAGGATGACACCATGTCAAATAGCCAAATAAGTTGGGTTCAAATTGAGAGAGCAACCCCAGTTTCCTAACATGGGTTCAGTCTCAGAAAATAACATGAAATGGATTAATAAAAATGAAAATAGAAGTAAGCTGTGGGACAGGGGTAGACATTGATGAGGAAGAGTTCTGGGAAGAGAAAGTTGTAAAGTCCAGAAATTTATATGGTGGACTTTAAAGTTTCAGAGAAGCAATTCTGGTCCAGGTCAAGACCCAGGTCATGGGATAGGAGGAGAGTGAAGGTGGAAACTGCAGAAGCCAAGGGGTTTAGAGAATTGAGAAGAGGTTAGCAGTAGACTTAGACAGCTGGGGCCCATGAGATGGGATGTAGTGGTCATGGACCTCAAAGCTGAATGGAAGTAGAAATTAATCATCTATATGTGAGGACAGAAGCTACCATACATGTTCCTCTAATGAAAAGTGAGATCCCTGTCCTCCTAGTTGGCATCAAGGTGAAATCCTCACTTCTCCAGCTGAGCAGTTCCCAAAATTCAAGTCCACAGGAGGTCACCTTGTCTCACAGCTGGGCAGACATGATGCTTTTTCTCCCAAATAGCTATATTTTTGCTGCTTTATTGCCCCACTTCCAGCAACATAAATGAGGTAAGAGACTTACAGAGTCCCATAAGGACTTTTCCCTTGACCTGAATTCTTATGTTTGATTCTGGTCAATTATTAGGCTGTGGGTGCCAGGAGAGTAGGAAACCATTGGAGTTGTTCACCACCATTACACACTATTCAGTATGTAATAAATGATTATCAAATGAATTAGTGATTGTATTGGCAACCAAAGAACATCACTGAGCCTTTTAGACCAACCAGAAATGCCATCTCTTGGCTCTAATCCGTGTTCATTATGTTGACATTATCTTGTATGGGTTGAAGGAAAGGGGCTGTAGGGTTCCCAGAAGGAATAACTGGCAGGAAATATGTGCTCTGTCAAACTGGGGTTGGTATCATCAAAAGGAGACCTAAAGAGCTAATAGGATGCCAAGTGACACTAATAATGGAACAGATTTAGGCCAGAAGGCTCATTCTAGGCATGCTCACTGTTGGGAACGGGGCACTAATGTGCACCTGTCCCAGGTAGGATTGACTTTGGAACAGGGTGGGGCTGAGCACACAGGTGAGAGTCACGCGAGTGGGGCAATAAAGCAGCAAAAATGTAGCTATTACTGCCAGAAGCAAGGAAGAGGCAAGGAAGGATTCTCTCCTAGAGCTTCCAGAGGGAGCGCGGTCCTGCCAGCATCTTGGTTTTGGACTTCTAACCTCCATAACTGTGAGAGAATAAATTTCTGTGGTTTTATGCCACCCAGTTTGTGGCATTTTGTTATGGCAACTGTAGGAAATTAATACACCAACTTGATATAGATGCATGAATGATCACTTTGTTAATTTAAAATGGGTAATTCTGTTAGTGTTCTCTTGTTTGGAAGTACAAAAAGCAACATGAGATAAATCAAGCTAAAAGAAAAATAATTTATTATAGGCAGTTTTAATTTGTTAAAACAGCAATTTCTTACACAGCCAAAGGCCGGGTACACAGTTGGACTTTGGGAAGAAAATGAAAACAGGATCACGTATAGGTACGTGCACAATTACAGCAGCAATATACACAATAACAAAAAGCTGGAAACAACCCAAATGCCCATCAACAAATAAATGGGATAAACAAAATGTTGTACATATACACAATGGAATATTATTTGGCCAGGAGAAAAAATTAAGTTATAAGACATGCTGCAACATGGAAGAACCATGAAAGCTTTATGCGTAAGTGAAATAATCAAGACACATGAGGACAAAAATTGGATAATATCACTTATAAGAGATGACTAGAAACAGCAAATTCACAGAGATAGAAAACAGACTATGGGGAATGGGGAGTGTGTGTAAAAAAGAAGAAGAGGAGGAAGAGGAGGAGGAGGAAGCAGAAGCAGAAGCAGAAAAAGAAGAAGAAAAAGAAGAAGAAGAAGAAGAAATGAGTAGGCAACTACCAGAATAAAAATTAATAATATAAATTGTTAAAAAATATATTATGAATTAAAATTTAGTAATCACATTTCCTGATTGTCATGGGGAAAATATTTAGAGGCTTTTGAGGAAACCAAATGATGATCAGAAGGTAGTTTGGTGAGTTTTGAATTGTGCAGTTGATTTTTTAAAAAAAATTCTAATGCACATATTAGTCAGGGTGAGCTAACAGCTGTAAATAAACAACGTGGACATCTCAATGGCTCGATACAAATAATGCTTATTTTTTATTTATGTCAAAGTCAGCAGAGTATGGGTGAGAGACAGGCTCTACCCAGTCATTCAGGATCCAGGCTCCTTCCATTTTCTGGTTTTGCTCTCCCTTATATCCTGAGGGTCTTTCTACAGACACCCGGTAGATGGGGAAAGAAAGAGCATGGAGATGGCAAGATGCAGTTAACTGTTGATGTGAAGGTGTCACAGATGATTTCCATTCACCTTCCATTGGAGAGAACTAGCCACACGGCCCCACCTAGAAACAAGAGGACTGGAGAACGCAGACCAGTGGTGCATCCAGGAAGAGGAGAACACGCGTATTTGCGAGCACTGGCGGTCTCTGTCTATGCTAATCTCTTCAGACTGCGACATCCTGTTTTATCCACCTCCACTTTGGACATCAAGACAAGAGCCACATTCTTGCGTCAGGGAGCCCTCTTCTCTGGACAGTCTCAACTTTGTCTTTCAGCTTCTCAATTTTCTGACAGTCCTTCAGTGGATTATTCTTATTGGATGTGCTAACATGATCAGTTAGGCTGTGGTCAGACCCTTCTTTCAGTGTGGGGTTCACCCTTTCTCCTCAAGGAGCTGTTACGTTTATCTGATTAGTTCCCAGGGGTCTTACTGGGTTGGAATTTCACAAAAGGATCTTTAATGAGGGAAATGAAGGGGAAATCAGTTCCTTTTGTGAAATTCCAACCCTTTTCTACTGTACTAAGGGAAAAGGGGCTTTTCAGTACCCAATCAAGGCAGGGATTGCTCATGATGCCTCTAGATTTCAGATAGCATGGGTGGAGGGGGCAGAATACTATACTATAGGGCAAACCAGGTAGACTTGTGAAAACTGATGGGATAAAAGCAAAGTCTCTTTGAGTAGATCAGGTGAATCTCAAAATATGCCTTAAGACATTTTCTTCCCAACTATGAAGCTAGCTTTCTCTGCTTATTTTTCCAAGCTAGCTCTTAAAGAGTCATTCAACAAACATTTATTGAGCTCCTACAATGGGGCAGTTGGTTTGGTGGCAGAAACGCACTCCAGTGTGTTTAGTAGCCATGGGATTCCATCGCAGTATGCATGACTCTAGCGCCCTCTGCTGGCGGTCTGTCTCACATTTTTTAATCTGAGTAATGCAGAGCAAAGTTGACAGGCATGCCCTGAACCTGTAGAATGGGCAAATCTTTGTCCCCACATGTATCAGTTCCACGTACTTCCTTGAGGACTCATTTTTCAGAAGACCCCATTATTCTATCATTATGGCTCTCCAATATCAGAATTGTTTTCTCTCTTGAGTGTTTTTGTTAACACTACTAAACCCTTAGGAAATCACAGCTGCTCCTCCTGACTCCCAGGTGATGTTGGGCTCTCTCTTTCTCCACCTTTCCACTGCACCCTTCCTCCCACTAGCTGTCTTGCCTTTACAGCTGATGGTTCTGATGGAATTAACTAGAGTCAGGGTCTAGAGACCAGTGTAGTTTGGGGTTAAAAAATGTAAAGACACTGTAATGTAAAGAAGAACAGCTGAAAAAGATGTAGGGTTAAAAAGGCATGATGTTAGAGTTGGATTATTAGGTGTCTATCAGTCTGGAATTCAGTAGCGGAAGAAATGATTCAGGCTCATAGGCTGGAGTGGGAAATAGAAAGGGAAAGAGCTCCACGTTCAGAGGAGAGGTCTGTATTTCACATATAGTTGTGTCTGCTGGCTGTTTCTCTTCTCCTTGTCTCCTGAAAAGACCATCACTGAGAGGCTGACACCCCTGCTTCCCCATGGGCAGAAAGAAAATATCACACAGAGAGACAACTGCTGAGGCTGTGATATTTAATTTATTAGACAGTATAAACATAGGCATGGTATAGATACTCAATTTAGTCTCAGATTCTAAGGTTGTCTATTTTTACCATGAAGTCTTGATTTCTCCTTAGAATCATCCTGTTTTACATCAGGCCAACAGGCCCCAAATCCCCACTTGATAAAACTAGCACTATAGTTTCTTACTGGCATGAGGTACAGCCTCCCCAACCTCCTCTGCTTCTTTATTTCCCTTCTCCTAGCGGCACTCCCATGGCCAATACATTTCTCCTTGGATAAAGTAAATCCATTGGTAAGATTCCTCTTGTTAAATGATAACCATGCTGGCAAATTATATAGGGATGGAAAAAGAAGATATTTGTCCTGGAATTTAGAGGATCCAACATCTTATTCCAAGTGTTGTAAAATAACCAGCTCTAGGATGGAGGATACTGCTCTGCTCCTTAAAGAATGTTTTACTTTCAGCAAGGAAAAACAGCGTAGGAAGGTATTGTTAATTGTTGTGATCATCCAAGTCTTGAGGAAAAGAGTACAAAAAGACTAAGTTTTCCTCAAGTTCCATGAAATTGCCTACCCACATTTCCTTTCAAATGTTCCTTTTGTTGCTTCATTCCTTTCATCTTGTCTACAGACCTAGAACTTGCCTTAGTAATGGCCAGCACATTTGGTCATAGTGACAGGCCTGGGTCTCAGGCAAGTTGGGAAGATACAGGCAAGGCCAGAGCCAGGGCTGAGGGGTCCGCAGAGAGGAGAGGGCAACTAGAAACTCATCTTTCCCAGCAAGAGATTTCCATTTTTCCCTCAGATCTCATGTCTCCAGGCAAGCATGGAGGTGCTTGGTTGAGAACACAAGCCTTAAGCATTTCTACTGAGGGGATGAGGAAGGGGTGGCTAAAGCCTGCAGCCCGGCGTGAGCACAGGGATAATCAGGGCCCATGGGAACAAGCAGGGGACACTCGGGGAGCAGCAGGGGCCAGGTCAGGCACCAGGAAAGCCAGAGTCCTGTGCTGTAAAGAGAAGAATATACCGTAAGGATGGGGACAGGCCTGGAAGGGATTGTCACATTCAAGCTCAAAGAGGCTGAGGAAGAAAAACGGTGCCCAGAACAGGAAAGAGAGACCCTCCCCGGGCCTAAGTCACACACATACCCCACATCGATGCTGGGCCAGTCAGGATCCGGTGCAGGATCCAAGGGACGTAGCCAACTAGTTCCCAGGTAAGTTGCAAACAGTATTCACATATATTAACATGTTTTATCCTCACACAGTCACAGAACTCTGAGGTCAATGGAGCAGGTGCCTCCCTATCTTACTGATGAAAATACTGGGGTTTGGAGCAGTTTCCTGACTCACTAAGATTCAAGGTGGCATCTGTAGAACTCAAACCCTGGTCTTCTATCTCTTTATCCCTCCTTTTCTGGGCACTAAATGGTTCCCCACATTCTTTGGTTAACTATCAGCTCTTTCCTAATTACAGAGTTGAGCATTTAACTAAGTATCTCTGCACAGCCAGCTCCTGCCCTGATTACAAAAATGAGCTTCTGCTCTGTGGGTTTCTCCAGTCAGCCACCGAAGGGCTGCACTTGCATTCCCTGGTCCAAATGGGGACATGGCCTCTTCCTCCACTCCCCTGAAGAGGTCCACAGTGCAGGGCTGGTATCTGGGCTTCTCTGATAAGACTCTTTCATGGACAGAACCAAAGAACCCCCATTTCCACACCCCACTCCCACTGACTTAAAATCTGGGGAGTGACCACAGATAGAATGAGGTAGAGCCCTCTTCCACAGTTTAAACTTAGGGTTTGAAGGTTGGAGTCATCTAAGAAAACCAGCCCTGGGTTGAGAGTCAAGACTGATCATTTTAGTTCTACTCTATCATTTGAAAGCAATTTTTATGATTTTGGAAAGCTGCTTCTCTTCTCTGGCCCTCACTTTCTTCATGGTTAATAGAAGGTTGTTTATCCAATACTTTTCAAAGCCCCCCTTGTGCTCATATTCAATAATTGTACGTATTTTTAGTATTCCTGGTGTCAGCACAGCCTTCCTACAGAACACACTCATACCCACACACATGCAGCACCAACTACTGGAATGCATCAGTCAGATTCCCGGAAGTCCACATGGGGTAGGTAGAGGCATGGGCAGTCCTACGGCACTGGTAGATCTACCCTTATCCCAGAGCCCACCCACACCACCTCCTCTCCATCAATCCCCACCACACCAGTCCTCACAGACTCCACCTACAGGACTTACCTGAACAGATCACAGCCACATCTTCTTTGTGGGTGCAGTCATGATGCCCCCAAAACCGGTGCTGGCATTTCTCCAGGGATTGCTCCCTTCCTGAGCAATGAACGTCATCCAGCCAGATGTGTCCAACCCCTCGGCCAAAGGGTTTCCGGGCTTTAGGAGAAAGAGAGAGGGGCTTCCCACAGCCCAGTTGCCTGCATACCACCTGGTTTTCCTTTTCTCCCCAGCCATCATCACAGACAGAGCCCCACGTGCCCTTGTGCCGCACTACCAGGCGCCCGGAGCAGTGGTTGTCTCCTCCTTCCAGCTTCAGTTCAAAGGGATCTTCAGGTTGGAGGAGGAAGTCAGGGGTTAGAAAGAGGCAAGGAAAGAAAAAAACATAAGATCATCTACATCCTTACCCAAACACCAACAGCATATTTGAAACTTTCCATGTATGATTGCTGTGATTCCAGCTACTTCTTGATGTCTCCATTGGGTTCCAAACCGTGTGGCTCAAGTTTGTTTCCTTAACTCAGGTCTCTTTACTTTCCCATCTAATTTATAAACCTAATACTTATAGATAATTTCCAGTAGGTTTTAAAAATTAAAGATCTCAATAGGTACGTGAAATGGTTTGTTCAGTTCCCATTATGTAGAATTCAATATCATAAGAGTTTATAGTAATATAATGCTTAATGTTGTCTAAAATATTTTCATATTCAAACACAGGTATTATTACCCCCATTTTAAAGATGGGAAAATTGAGGATCAGCACAAATAAGTAATGTTGCTATGGTCATTTATTGTAAGAGTAGTTCTCTGTAAATATTGGTTGAATGGAAATCTGTTTAATCAAATGAATGAATGAAGTGGGCTTGCAGGCATTACCTTCACAATGGACCCATGTGTCTTCCTCATGGGTGCAGTTATTCTTCCCCCAAGGCTCAGAATGGCAGCCTAGAACGGTTAGTTCTTGTCCTGTGCATGACACCTGGCTCAGCCAGATGGGCCCTTGGCCATGGGAAACCTTGTCACAGTATGTCCGGGTCAGTATGGCCTTTCCACATCCCAGCTGCTGGCACACCACCTTGGCAGCAGAGAGGTTCCAACCTGCTTGGCATACAGTGCCCCACTGGTCCCGGTGCTTCACCTCCACTCTTCCTACACAGCGTCCAGGGCCCCCAACCAGCCGCACAGTCTCGGGGACTGGGGAAAAAGAAAGAGGAAGTGGTCATTACCTGCAGAAACATGGTCTTCTCAGGAAAAGGGAGCCCACTGTATCCATCTCTCTGTTCTTGGTGTCTAGTGTGATGTATACTGGAGTGCTTAACACCTGGTAACTCCCCAATAGATGTTTGTAAGCAAATGGATGAGTGAATGTTCTTTCTCAGTTCTGTCACTAACCATTTCTAATCATTTAAAATTCTTCAAATTATTTTCATAGTTAACTTCTCATTTGCTTCTCACAAGAGACAGGTAGAAACACTGTGCAGATTTAAAAATATAACAACATAATAATAATAACACATATGATGTGCCTAAGACCAAAAACTTTTTAGTGCAGTTTTGACATTATCACTGAATTATCCAGAATTAGTGCTCCTAGCCCTCAGTCTTTCCAAGGAATAGGAATGCATCAGAGCAAAAAGATTCAATGATTGTTTTCTTGGTAAACTCTGTGAGGAGACAAGGAAAAGAGAAGACACGACTAGCCCCCAGTCAAATCATAGTCTAATGGGGGAGAGAGTACACACGGACAGGGGAGAAATTATTAATACATAGCAAGTAAATATGCAGAGACCAAAGGAATTCTATGTATAATATACATACTATATTAATACACCATATATATACATGTATATATATTGGTTTCCTATGTGCATCTCCTATCTACCTAATTAGACAGTGGACTCACTGAGAGCTGAAACTGTGAAACAAGCATACATTATACTTTGTGAGCTCAGTTCTTCCCCATAACCCCACTCTCAGCTCCAAAGAGAAGATACACTATTCAACAAAATGTTTTGAGATCGCCACAGAATCTGTAACTGTATATTTGTGTGTGAAGGGAAATGGGTTCTCATACAGATTGTAACCGAGAGGAAAGTATTAGCTCAACCAAGTATGAGTAACAATTCTAGGTGATGATAACTTTTATCTCCAGGGTTCACAACTGAGAAAACATGAGATGTGACAGACAAGGGACCAGTTAGCCATTGCAGCCTGTGTGAAAATCTGTGGTGGGGAATAAAGAGAAATAAGAGTGGCCACATGGGTGTGGGTGGATGGTCTCTGAGCCATGCCGTACTCACTCTCGCATGATGCTCCTGCATCTTCGTTGTGAGAACAATCATAGACATCATCTTCTTGTCCACACTGAGCCAGTGTGTCCTCCGTCCCATTGCACTTGACCTCGCTGATGAGAATTGGTTGCATTTCTTCTGCCAGTGGCTTATATATTTCACCACTAGGTGTCCCCGTTGCTGCTCCACAGCCCAGCTCCCGGCATACCACAGCCACATCGTTCAAGTCCCACTCATCATCACACACCGTGCCCCACTGACCATCTCGCTTCACTTCCACCCGCCCTTCACAGTGGTGGGGGCCGCTCACCAGTCGCACACTGGATGAAGACTCTGCAGAGAGATGGGATATTACTGGAGACATGAGAGTAGCCCAGAGGGTACTCAAGGATATGTTCAGTCAACTTGTGGCGGCTTCCACCAGTCACAGAAGACTCAGAGAGTTAAGGGAGAGGGGAAAGGGGAGCGTAAAATGAAAAGGGAGGAAGAAGAGCTGCAGGACTCCAGCTCTGAGTTCTGATTCTGCTATGCCCCTAATTTGACTCTACCAAAAAACTCCACCTAGAGGTACCCACATAAGACTGTTGGATTTTCAGTTTGAAGATGAAGAAAGGAAGTTGGCTGAAGATCCAGCAGAGTGCTTAGAATCTTTGGTGGTCAGAAACAAAAGGGCAACTAGAAATCCTCCCACTATTTCACTGATAAGGAAAATGATCCTCTATGGTGACGTGGTCAACGGGTGGAAGCTCCAGGCCAGAAGGACAACTTCGAGTTGATAACTGCTGTGTTCTTTCTTCACGACTTTCTCCCCATGGCAGCCAGATTGAGGCAGAGGGTTTACGTATAATCTGGGCTCCCAAATTGAACAACCCGTCTCTCTCCTACTATCAGTGACCCACCCCTACCCATCCTTGATGCTTCCTATGACATTTTCCCATGCTCAAGCACCCAGCTCAGGGCAAGGGAAGAGCCAGAGTCTCAAAGCCCCAATCCCTGATGTAGGGGATTCACTGAGGGTAGGTTGGGAATAGGAAAGAGGCTCCACAGAACCTCCAGATAAGTTTTGAGGAATCCAGGACTTGGTTCTGATTCCCGGCTAGAACTAGGGGTGAGGCGGCAGGGAGGAAGCAAAGAAAAACAGAAAGTCTCTCCCTCCTACCGGGACACAGAGTAGAGTAGAGGTGGCAGTATGGGGACCCCAGGGAACAAAGAGCCCCTCGGGGAAAAAGATGTGTTGAACACATGCTACGTCACAGGGACTGTTTTATGAACGCAGAGAACAGTAACGAACAAGATGATGGCGCTGCTGCCTTTAGGAGCTTATATTTAGTAGGCTTGAGGCAACCCCACTGAGTCTCCTGCAGCCCCAAAGCGACCTAGAGAAGAGCTGCATTTGCTGCCTCCACGGAATAGGGCAGTTAGCCCGGGTGGGTCACTTGGCTGAGCGAGGTCTGGTGCACTTGGAGGGGTCACGTTTGGACTGGTGGTCTCTGGGCTTTTGAGATATACAGAGCTTAACAAATGCCAACAGAGACTGCATCATCTTCTCAGATGCCAGAATGAATAGACCATGGCATCTGAGGACCAAATTTCCCACCACCTACTTTGCCTCATCCTTGTATAAATTCCCCAGAACTTGTAATCAACCCCAGAAGCAGAGGTTGAATGAAAATTCTGATCTGACGGATATGTAACTGTATTGGGAAGCTTATGTTCAGTTTGTTCATTTGGTTTTGGTTTCTCTTTTCCGTCCTTAATTTATGTTAGCAATATGCAGAATGGAGGCTAAAAATAAAAAAGTTGAATTTAGTAATAGAAAAACTAAGAAAGTTATTGCTTTTACACACCAGAGTTTAAGTCTTATACATCTGGGTACAAATATAATTCAAAAGGAGTCACCCAGAAATAACTTTTGAGTCAGTATGGTTCATTGTAACTATGATTAGAGTTTGAATTGGCATTATTAGGTACTCCAGGAAAAATTAGCTTTCTGGATTACGTGCATGTTATTTTATTTTATTTTGGATTATAAATTTCTAGTGTTAAACTCACTTTTAATGAACTTCCATTTTCCTTGGAGTGGAAGACTAAGACAGCCCCCAGAAAACAAGAAATATTTTTAAAAAGAAACTGAATAAGCATTAAAAATTACAGCTTGAGAGGAGAGAGAATGGCTAAGAAAAGATTTGAAGGCTAGAGAGAAAAGTAGAGGTGATAATCACAGTAGCTGTGTTTTAGGCAGTGCCTTTAGCAGCTTATAGCAGCAGAGGGCTTAAAAGAGGGACCCAGGAATTGAGAGGCAACATCCTGTGATGGGGGGAGGCTGTAAGGAGAGCAGTTGTCTCCTAGAACCTGCACCGATGGACAGCCCTGGAAGCCAGAGGAGAAAAGATCAGAGTGTTGGGCTGAGAACCCAGAATCAGCACAAATTAAGAAATCAGATTGTATCTAGCAGGGTGCAGGAGCCTTCAAACCTATAGCAGAGTTTGTAGCTACCTCTGTCTGGTAAAGAGGAAGGGTAGACCAGAGGAACAATGTAAAAGAAACTGAGAACTCACAAATCCTTGAGTTTGAACCATCATAGCCTTCCTCTCCCATCAACTCACTCTTTGTGTGCAGCCCCACCATATCCCCTTGGTTTTTGTTCATCTCCCAAATAATTCTTACAGAGGTGGCCAGTGGAGGCTGAAATCCAGCCTGCACTCTGCTAATCAAGCCAGGTGCTTCCCAGTGGCAGATGAATTTCGAATTCAAATGAACACGTCATTGAGGTTGGCAGGAGGACCTGGATGTGCTGGTATCCAGCAGAGTAAAAGGAAGTTCATTTCCCAGCTATGCCCACAAGGGATGAGGTGCCTCCTGGGCCTGAAATAATGCCATATGCTACGTGGAGGCTGGCCAAGCTCTTTGGACCATTAAGGCTGAGTGGGGAGGATTCCCCTTACAGGATGAGCCACCCTGATTCCTTTTAGGTTCTAGAGGTGGAATCCACCTAGACAAGACTGAGTGGGTGGACTGGGGACCTGGAAAGAAAGTCTACTGGATCTGTTTTGAAACAGAGCATCTCTCCATGGACCAGGAAGCTTCAAAATTTCCACTCCCCAGAGCTTGGAACCCACCCCTTAAAGAACCCCAGAAAAGCTTACCCAAGAGGCCAGGTCTGGTACAGATGGCTAGGGGAGAAAAAAAGGGAGAGAGTAAGATAAGATCAAGTAATCAATTTCCAAGTCTTTTTTGAACACAACTCTACACAAGGCCCTTGCCCAGCCTTCTGGGAAAGTTAGAGTGGTAGATGAAGACCCTCCAAGGCAGGTCCTGCTGGGAACTTGTCCTCCTGAGATGAACAGCCTTGAGGGACACACGGATATGGACTAGAAACCAAAGAGAACAATTCTGCCAGTTAACTGACCCCGTCCTGCCCTTTTACAAGTGATGGTGGCTCTATCCCAGGCATGGATACATTTGGTTTTCTATTCCAGTCAATTATATTAATTGGTTATTACTGCCTGATATAAATGTGTGGTGAGCAGCCTCTGGGCTCAACAAGAAAGCACACCAAAGGCCAGGGGCAAGACACCAGTGGCAGCAGGTAAAGATGCAGCGGGAACTGCGCAGAGAGTTCATGGCTATGTTCACTGGCACTACATTTAGACCAGGGTCAGCAAAGTTTCTCTGTAAAGGGCCAGAAAATAACTATTTAAGGCTTTGTAGGCCATATGTTTCTCCTGCAGCTACTTAGCTCTGCCTTTGTAGCATGGAAGCAGCCATGGGCAATATGTAAATGAATGGGCATTGCTGTGTTCCAATAAAACTTTTTTCATGGATGCTGAAATTCAAATTTCATGTAGTATTCATATATCCAGAAATGTATTCTTTTAAAAATTTTTTCATCCATTTAAAAATATAAAAAACCATTCTCAGCTCCCAGGCTGTACAAAAACACGCTATGGACCATGGTTTAGACCCACAGGTCAGAAAGCATCTCTGCATTCAGTGCCAAATCTCCACATTTAAGCACCAGCATATCTCGGAAACATCAGAGTTTTTCCCTACAGGCTCTCCCTGAGACTGGACTGTTTGCTCAGTTAGGCTCCTTCCTCACTCTGTAGAGAGTCCTGGGGTCTGTGTCCTCCAAACATCTCTGAGACCTAGACATTCTTAACTGCAGAACTTACCACTCATAGAATTTTCTGTAGGAGCTAATATCTTTGGACCTTCAGCCTAGAGATTTTTAAGCAGATACAAATATTCCAGTGGCTTGTCCTGGAATATTTTCTTCCCTTAGTTTCCAAGGGGCTCATTAGTAGTCACTTACCCTAAATATTTAGAATGTGGCCACAACTAGATGCAGTCAGTGAGGCCTTGTTTGCAACTGTCTAAAAACCCAAGGTTATATTATGTATATGCAAATCGTTGCATGCCTGTACAAAGGAAATTGGATGTTCCAGATCTGAAATGCAAGCTAGAAAGTGATACAGCTAGTAAGTGACTTGAAAGCTCTGCAGGAGAGAGAGTACTGGGGATGGCACACACCAGGAAGACTCCATGAAGGAGATGGGACTGAAGGTGAGTCTGGAAGTTTCAATAGTATATTTATGATGGGTAGGACAGGCTGCCGGGTGTTGTGGGGAGTGTATAGATGTTTAAGATACAGTCATTGCCCAACATAAAGCACATAAGTACCCAGCTGGGAGGGCATGAGAGAGAAAGATTACAGATCACTGTGTGCTTCGGTGATCCACTGGACAGACCAGAACTTTATCAAGGCAATGAAAACAGATGCTTTTGATTAAGGAAGGGATCTAGCAAGCACAGTCAGATGCCCTAACTAAGCTCACTCATGAAAAGTCTCCTAAACAACCTCTGAGGAACATAATATTATCTTCATTTCATAGATGAGGAAGCAAAGTTTTAGAGACATATGGTACTTTATAAATTCAGAAACCCAGATTTCTTTGGCTCCCAAATCCTCACTCATTCTAGATTAACTTAAGCAATAAGAAGTGGGGGGAAATTGGGGAAATAGTATCTAAAAAATTTTGAGAGAAAATCAGACATTATGATCAATTAAAGGTTTTTTGGTTCTTGGATTTGGTTTTATTTTTTTTTAGCTCAACTTTCTTTCCTCTTTCTACCTGCTACCCATGTTCCATTTATTTTTCTTCCCATAAGTAGTACATTTTAGGAAATTTATGGAAAAAGGGAAATGGAATAAATGATCATAAACTGTTTAGTAAAAATATTAGATGCAAATAGAAAAACAAATGTAGCAAAGTGGATTACAAATTGGATATGGAATAAGTGGCTTTTGAGGTTTAGAACATTTGTCAGATGTAGATAATGGAGGAGAGCAGGGAGAAGCCAGTCCTTGGAATACACCTAGATTTCATTCTTTTATTTTATTTATTTTATTTTATTTTATTTTATTTTATTTTATTTCAATTAACTTTTTTTTTAAATCAACTATATAAAAAACAAAAAAATTGGAAAAACATACAATAAAAAACATTTCAAACTGACCATAACAAGGGAGTAAGTAAAAGACAACTAACTGAAGATAACTACTTTAGTTCCAACATTTTCCTAGTGTACTCCAAGAAAGTAACCTAATATGGCAACATTTCTGAAAAGGAATGCACCTAGATTTGTGCAGGAAAGTCAGGGAAGGATTCTCCTGCTCCAAGCCCCAGAAAACTCTGCAGCCTAAATCAACAGAAAGAGATACTCACCAAGGATCAAGAAAAATAGCAGAGCCATGATGTGGGCAGCTGAAGATGGTGAACTGAAATTTAAGGCTGGAAGGAAGCCCCAGAGCAGCAATAGTCAGCTTTGGCTGCAAGTGTTCTGAGAGGAGGAAGGGACGCAGGTCCCATCTATAGCAGAAGCATTATCAGATGACCAGAAACTAATGGGGTCAGGGAGCAGAACCGATAGAGTTAGACTTGCTGAATATGGCATGTCCCAGAGGAAGGGAGGTGGCCGGAAATGTCAGAAAGATGCTCAGAACAAAAATTTAGAAAACAGGCTGTCATAATTTGGTTCTGCCATAATCTCCACCATCCATCTTTGACACAGTCCCCTCACTACATAACCAGGGGAAAGAGCTCCCAGAAGGAAAGGCAAGTGCTAATAACTGGGCCATCTCTTTTTAGAAGACCAGGCAATGTTTGGCTTCCAAGTATTGTTTGTGGAGGCAGTGTACAATTTTGATTCCTTCATTCTATGCAATACAGAAGCCAGCGTCCACAGAATAAATTCAAAGTTGCCTTTGGAGATACCTCCTCATGGTCCATAACCCAGGATCAGTGTGTCAAACTCTGCATATAGGGCTGGCTTGTTTCCTTCAAGCCAGTTTTCCCAGTGCTCAACTGAGAACCCAGTTCATGGGTCTGATTATCATCTGTGCTTGTCCTGGTATATTAGATCCAACTTTAGAAGATAAGTGGAAACAAGTCCCTGTGGTGATGGACATCATGATGGCTGAACTTGAGCTGTCATTAGGTCTAAGTTATGATCAACAGAGATTGAGCTGCAACACCCTCAGTCTTCCAGGCCCCTCTGCCCTGCTGTATTATTATTTAGTGTTCAACTTTTTGAGAGCTGTTCAACTTTAGAATACTCAAGCACTCAACTTCATATGCTTATATAACTCCCTGCTGTTTGAAGCACAGTAATTTTTCTTCCACAGTTAGACATCTTAGCTTCTTTGAAATATTGAGATCAACCAGCACAAAGCTTAGTTCATTGTAGGCATTCACTTTTTAATCCTATATTTCTTCATTTACATATTATTGTGTTCATCAGAATGTTTTAACAGCCATCAGGGCCAGGCAATGTGATAGGGGCAAGGAATATATTGATCAATAAAGAAAAGGTCAGCACTCCAAATGGACATGGTCTAGTAATTGCAATAGCCTATGAAAACTGTTGAAAGAGAGCTAAGCATAAGAAATTTGGGGACACATTGGAAATGGTCACCTCTACTTGGGCTAATCAGAGAAGAATTTACAGAGACAATGGCATGTGAACAGTATTAAAGGATGAGTAGAATGAAGAATCAGAAAGAGAAAAGGCTTTGCTGGGCATATCCCAACAAGTGAAACAGCCTCATCCACTGAAGGAAGTACAAGTAATTTGGAAGGGCTAGATCACAGCCTTCTTGATGGTCTGGATCAGGGGACAGTAGTGTTGAAAGAAGCAGATAGGAGATGATATGAAGCTATCAACAGGATTCAGATAAGAGAGGGTCTATTATGAATGGGGTCTGTAAATGCTAATTAATCACACCCTTTCCTCTCCAGATTCTGAAGCAATGCAGTAACAGAGAACTCAGAAAAGGCTCAAAGTATCAGCTTGACTGTTGATGAAGCTAAATTAGATTGCAGCTGGGATCCAAGAGCCTACATATTTACCTCTGAGTTCACCCAACCAGTCAATAGAATGGCAACCGGAGCTTTGGGCATCCATCCTTCAGCAGCCAAACCTGCCCTGTGGAGTTTATACATGGAGGAAAAAGACTTCATGGGATCTAAGGCAGACAAATCCACCAACGTGCTCAGGCTCTCACAGTTCAGACATACCTCTCCCTGTCTCCTGAGGAAAAGTGAGTGAAAGAAGAGGGGGAAATAGACCAAAGCTTTCTCTCCAATATTCCAGTTTATAAGGAGTCAGGGGCATGAAGAAAGGAAAAGGAAGTTTTCTTAGTCAGAAAGGACACTATCCCAAAGACCACGAGAAGCCACTGAAGGACCTTATGCATTTCAGAGGGTGTGTGCTGGCTGCAGTGAGGAGGACAAATCGCAAGGGAGGTGGACTGGGGCCGAGGAGGCTCATTAAGAGACCACTGCACTATTCCAGGTGAGAGCAGAAGAGGCCTCAACTGAGAAGAGCAAGGAGTATTGAGGGGAGGGAATGGATCTGAGGGATAGTTCATTGTAGGAACGATAAGACTGTGTTCTTTGGATGTGGACATGAGGGATAATTAGAGGTTTAAGAAGATTCCCAAATTTCTGGAAGGGAAAATGTGTCAGAGGGAGCATAAATGGCAGCAATGGTGTGTGGAAAGTAGAAAATGGTGCCCAACAGTCAGTGTTTTTCAGTAAAATGTGAGGCAATTTGCTTAGAGTGATTTGAGGGAGCTAGCTGGAGCAGGACGCTTCCGAAGGTGGTAAAGATCTGTGAGCCTGGCTGGCCCTGCCTGCACCGTGACAGGCTGTCCATGTCCTGCAGGTGGTAAAACTGCCCTCGCTGTCCTTCATGTCCCTGCTGTGCTCTGCCCTGGGGCTCCAACCTGTGCTTTTGTGGACTCCTCTGGAACCATCCCATAGAAAGAGGCAAGACAGTGCAGATGCTAAGAGCAGGGCTCTGGAGACAGGCAGACGTGCTTCAAATCCCCACTCAGTCACTTGCAAGCCGGGTTACCTTGAGCAGGAAACTTTGGCCCTTTGGGGCAGCTTTGTTGAATAGGATTTAAACATTTATTTTTGCTAGAATTATCAGTTCTCATTTCTGCCTTTCTTACATAAATTTCTAGCTAACTTAATCTTGCTCAATCCACTTTCATGTTCCTCTTTTAAATAGGAAATCTAAAGTGACAGCCAGGCAAGTAGCTTATGTGATAAGTGCCAAGCAGAGGGGGACAGCTGACTTCCTCATGCCAATCAGTTTTTCCCACACCCTTCCATGCCCCCAAAGCAGGTTCCTTGGACAGTCTGATGCTAAACTGTATGAACGATAGATATTCCCATGTGAAAAAGTCCCTACTTTTGTAACTTCAGAATAAATGTTTCAGGACCGGGCCCAGGAGAAGAGCGGAAAGAGAAGCTGCTTGAAGGGCTGGGCCAGGACTAGGAAGCGTCCCAGGGGTTACTTGGCTTCCCTCGCCTTGTCTCCCTGCAAGACATTATGCTAACAGCTAAATGAGCTCTGTAACGAGTCACATGTGCAGTTTTCCATGTGTGCCTACTTTAGCCCCTGGGAATATTGTGTTGTCAGATCTGATGATAAACTCCAATCCTTCCTCACCCAGGAAATGGTGATTTTCTTTAATCTGTATGACCAGAGGACAATCTGTTCAATCCAGCCCAGATTCCTTTCTGGGTTTTTGCACCATTCCTGTTCCATGTGGACTGGGCAAGAATGGTGAGTTTCCTTCTTCAGGAACATCCACAGTTTTTCATTCACTTTTTTGTTTGTTTGTTTTTGCAGGTCACTCACACTTTTAAAGAAACATTGTTCCCTCGCCTCCCCCTTCCTTTTTTTCTTTTTGGTTGTTTCTCATTAGGATCTGTCTAGTGTTTTACAGGAATTCCCAGCTATAAAACTATGTAAGTGATTCTATGTCTTTCTCAGACTACATCTGGAGGTTCATGCTGTTCATCTTGTCCTCTTGATGGTTAATTTTGATCAGACCATCAAGGTATTGTCCAAATTCTCTGCCCTGTAGTTACATTTTTCCTTGCATCTAATGAGCAATTTGTGGGATGACCATGTCCTGATCCTCATCAAAATTTCACCCTCAATTTAATCCACTGATTACCTGTATCAATCTTAACCATGATGGTAGCAAAATGATGATATTGCTATCCCTGCACTCCCTGAACTTTGTCACTTGGCCTTCAGCATTCTACTGTATGCAGTAGCCCTGTATTCCCCCCCTTCTGACTCCCCCTTGTGATCTTTAGCATCAACTGGTTTAGCTCCATTAAAAATGCTCATTATTGTTTTTTGGGGTTATGCTAATTTTATAAGTTAATTTAGGGAAAACTTACATCTTGATAATGATGAGATATCTTAACCAAAAAAAAAAAGGGGGGGGGGATGTCTTTCCACTTGCTCAAATCTACTTTTGAGAATTTAGGAAGGTTTTAGTATTTTATTCATATTGGTTTTGAACATTTCTTGTGAAGTTTATCTCTAAGTGTTTTATGTTTTTATTGTTGCTTAAAATGTTAGAAATGTGCAGCCCAGCTGGAGGGCAGTGTGGTGGTTCCACAGCAAGCTAAGCATGGAGTTGCCATATGGTCCTGCAGCTTGGTTATTGGGTATATTCTCGGAAGAACTGAAAAGAGGGACATGAAGGGACACTTTCACAGTGGGTTTATGGTGTCAGTATTCATGATTTGCAGTTGGATGGAGGTGACCTAAAGGTACATCAACTGATGAACAGAATGGTGAACTGTGAATGGAGTATAGAGCTGCCACAGGAAAGATGAAGTTGTGAGATGAATGGACATTGAGGACAGTATGTTGAGTGAAATAAACCAGAAACAAAAAGAAAAACATTATAATGCCTCACTAATATGGACAAATATAATGTGAAACTCTGAGAATTGAGCCTGAGAGCATAGGTCATCGGGGGAGGCTTATTGTAAAGAGCTTGTTGTAAGCTCTTACAGCAGTTCCATCTATTCCTGCGTTGCAGTGGTTATTTATAAATTCTGAGATGCTGAGCTTTTTGTGTATGACCACCTCAGTCCCTGGAACTTTGGGTATTTGTGTGACATCTGAGACTTGGAGCCAGGGTCCGGTGGCTGTGAATGTCAGCATTACCCCATGCAGCAAATGTTGGGGAGTCTGAAAAAAGAGTCCAGACTTCAATTAGAGATATGAACAAAATGGACATGGTTAGGACTAAGGTAAATCAGACTGAAGGGTGAGGGTTGATATTGACTGTGTTTTTGAAGCTTCGGCTTCTGTGTGGGACCAAAGGAAGAGATGTTTATTATGTGCAAAATCTATATTTTTTGTAACACATTATATAATTTGACTTGTATGGTCAGCTTATTGAAACAAGATAATTACATGGAGCATTGAGAGGGGAGTGAAGTCTGGTTGCTCTGTACAGGTTAGTGTGAAGCCCCAATACATCTCAGAGTAATTTTGGCAGAGAATAAAAATGTATTTGCAAAGCCCCCTTGAGGGACTTGGGGAAGATGTCTAAATATTAAACTTCCCCACCCAGGGAATTAATTATATTCTCACAAGCACTGGGGACTACCAATTTAGAAGGCCAAGCCCTCCATCTTGGGGCTTGCCCTTATGAAGTTTGTTACTGCAGGGGAGGGGCTAAGCCTACTTAAAATTGTGCCTAAGAGTCACTCCCGGAGAACCTCTTTTGTTGCTCAGATGTGGCCTCTCTCTCTAAGCCACCTCTGTGGGTAAACTCACTGCCCTCCCCGCTCTGCAGGGCATGAATCCCAGGGGTGTGGATCTCCCTGGCAACATGGGACATAAATCGTGGAGATAAGCTTGGCCCTGGCATTGTGGGATTGAGAAAGGCTTCTTGGACCAAAAGTGGCAAGCAAAATAAAACAAAGTAAAATTTCTGTGGCTGAGAGATCTCAAATATAGTTGAGAGGTCATTCTGGAGGTTTTTCTTATGCATTATATAAATATCCCTTTTTAGTTTTTAGTGTATTGGGATAACTGGGAGGAAATATCTGAAACTGTTTAACTGCAAGCCAGTAGCCTTGATTCTTGAAGATGATTGTATAACTATATAGCTTACACTGTGTGACTGTGTGATTGTGAAAACTTTGGAGCTCCCACTCCCTTTATACAGTGTATGGACAGATGAATAGAAAAATGGGGACAAAAAATAAATGAATAATAAAGAGAGATGGGGGTTATGGGATGTTTTGGATGTTCTTTCTCACTTTAACATTTATCTGTATTCTTTTTTGTGTGTGGTAAGGAAAATGTTCAAAATATGATTGTGGTGATGAATGCACAACTGTATAATGGTGCTGTGAATGATTGATTGTACACCGTGGAAGACTGCATGGTATGTGAATCTATCTCAATAAAATTGAATTAAAAAAAAAAGAGCCTCACATCTGTGGCCAACTAATTTTTGACAAAGCTGCCAAGTACACTCAATTGGGAAAGAATAATCTTTTCAACAAATCTTGTTGGAAGAACTGGATATACATATGGAAAAGAATGAAAGTGGAACCCTATCTCACACCATGTACAAAAATTAACACAAAATTTTATATATAAGAACCAGGAGTATAAAATCCCTAGAAGTAAACTTAAGGAACTTCTTCAGGTTCTTATGTTAGGCAATAGTTTCTTAGACTTTTCACCCAAAGCACAAGCAGCAAAAGAAAAAGTAGATAAATAGAACCTCATTAAAATTAAAAACTTTTGTGCATCAAAGGACTTTGCCATGAATGTGATGATAGTGATAAAAAGGTAAATTTGGTGACATAGGGTCCAGTGAGATACTGTAAAAGCTTAATCTACAAATTCATTGTTTAATGCTAACTGAGTTATAAAGGAAAGTTAAGTGTGGTGAGTTGTGGGTATAATGGATCCCCAAACCTAATCTGGGTGTGAGATGGTGGCAGGAGGTGAGAAAATCTTGGTTCAAGCTGAGGCCAAAAAGATGAGTGAAAGTGGGAAGAAGAAGGATGATCCAGCAGAGGGAACAAAATATATTTAGGATCTGAAGAGGAATTAGACTTCAACAGATTTATGTCCAATCACGCCACTGAAATTGTAGTTATTCAGGTTTCATCACTGGGCACAGGTTAGCTTCTTAGCCAAGAGACTCCTCAACTTCCATTCAAAACCAGCTTCTGTGGGGTTGCCCACCAGCTCTCCAGTCTCATGCACACAGGAAGAACTTAAACTGTCCCTCTCTTTCCTCTGATCTATCTACTCTATCTAGGTGGCTTATCTTTCCCATTAGAGTGGGAGTTATCTGCAGGGCAAGGCCTCATCTCAATTGTGTTGCCACCTCTTAGTGTAATTGAGAGCACCTAGCAAATGTTGAATGAGCTCACGTGAAACTTTGGCCCACTTCTCTAAGTTACTGACCATGACCCATTCATCTCTTCTCCAGAAGTGATATTCCCCCAAATCTATTTCTACAGAAAGAACTTTGGATTTTTTGATAGGCCTCCAGAAGCAGGCTTATTACAAGTAAACTATAACACTTCAGAGCACTCATGTCTAGTTAGGAAGTCAGGAGCTCCAAGCCTTGCAAAGGATCCGGACCCAAGCACCTGGAGATGTGACAGGTGGTTCTGGTTGGGACTCAGCCCTCCTCACCGCTCTTCTCTCTCCTCATGCACAATAGGGGTGGCTTCAGGGACACCTATACAGTTTGTGTTTTGTGCATATACTGGGGTGCCCTTCACATTGTGCTCAGTGGGACTGCTTCCTTGGAGTTGTGTCGTGCACAACCAACATGACCCTCTATGGATGCCCTAGGAACAAGGACAAAGTCAGTAACACCTAGCAAGACTCACCTGGATGAATCAGCTGCTGAGCTTCCTCCAAGGAAAATAAAGTGTCAGCAGAGGGCACTCGATTCTAGTGCACTTTTGGACATATTGTGGGAGGTAGAGCCAAGCTCTTCAGAAACAAACTTACACTATCCTAACAGCTATTGAGAATGTAAAGTTGCTTTAGAAATGTGTCTCCGGTCATGTAATATTTATTTGATTTATTTTTAGTAGGTTACATATTCACATGGTTCAAAATTAAAGTGCATAAAAGGGCATATACTCCCATTCTCAGTTATTTAGTTTCTATCCCTTGGAAGCAAACTATATTATCAATAGCTTGGATAATATCTCATATTATCAATAGCTTGGATAATATCTCAGAGAACTTTTATGCATAATCAGATAGATAAATACATATGTGTTTGCTTCTCTTCCTTTTTTGTACAAATGGAAGTATACTATACACACTGTTCCACAGCTTGCTGTTTTTAGTAAACAATAGCTCTGGAAGATCATTACAAATCCATACATAAATATTTCCTCATCCATTTTATAGTTGAATAAAATTCCATAATTTATGCAGCCTTTCCCTTATTGATGTGTTAAGATTTTTTTAAATACTACCTATTTCAAGCAATAATGAAGTGAATGAATTTGTTTATGTGAAATGGAATGTAAGCTCCATCAGGGCAGGGAATTTTGTCTGTGTTGATCACTGAAGTATCACCAGCGTCCACAGCAATGCCTAGCACATAGCAGATAAGCAATAAACATTTATGGAATTAAATTACCACTTCAGATACAGTTTGAGTCTATCAGTAAGATAAATTCCCTTGAGTGGAATTGTTGGGGTAAATACACATCCTAAAATGCATGTTAAATATTTTAATAGATTATACTATCTATGGGGCTTGTTGCAATGTATGAGAATACCCTTTTCTCTGCAGTTTCAGCAAAAGATCATGTTGTAACTTGTAAGATTTGGACCTAACTTTACTCTTTTCCATGTCTACAAAGGAATCCCCACACCGACTGAGAAATCCATCTTTTCCCCATTAGTATAGCATCTTTACCATATACCAATTTCACATGTTTAGTTTTTTTTTTTAATCACTTTCTAATTTGTGGCACTTATTCATGCATCAATACAACTTCATTTTAGTGGTTGGGAATCTATGAAATTGTTTTACATTGAAGTTTAATTAATGAACAATAAAATGTACAGATCTCAAGTGTTCAGCTTGATGTATTTTGACAATTGTATCTATTCATCTAATCCACCCACTCTTTTTTTTTTTGATATCAGGTATTTTTGACAGAGATGTTAGGTGATATGCTTTTGGTGTGTGGAAACAGAAACGCCTGACACTGAACTGCAGCACTAAGCATATCTGTACACACAGACCAGGAAGGGGTGGGTAATGACAAACCTGCTTTTGCATGGCAATGAATGCTTTTATATATTAAAGTGACATTGAGGATGCAGAATACCTGCTTCCTGGTAGCTGTTTAAGAGATCAGGAGGGAAAGCCTAAGCAGAGCACTCACCCATTTTAAAGGCACCAGGATTTAAGTCACTATTTTTGCTTTGCTGAGAATTTGTACAATAATTTTTGTACAGTATATATATTTTGTTATTTCTTAAACATGTTTTATTGTGAAATATAACATACATATACGGAAAGGTGATAAATTTCAAAATACAGTTTAACAGGTAGTTGCAGAGCAGATTTCAAAGTATAATATAGGTCACAGTTCTACAATTTCAGGTATTTCTTCCTGGCTGTTCTAATACACTAGAAACTAAAAAGAAATATCTGTATAATGATTCATTAGTTATAATCATTTGTTAAATCCTAACTTCTCTGTTACAGTCCTCCCTCTCATTTGATCGTTTTCCCAGTCTTCAGAGATATATGGGCAATGACCATTCTAACTTACTCATGTTGAAAAGGGGTGTTGACATTATGTTGACATTATGGAGTAAGGGAATGCAACTGGTTGATGTTCTGGGAGAGACTCAAGTTTCAGGGCTTATCTGGCATAGGAACCATATGGAGGTTTTACGTTTCTGGAAAATAAACTTAATAAGTAAAACTTTTATGATATCTTAGATAGATCTTTGGGTTTTCTTTAAGGCAGGACTACTGTTGGTTGGGGCTTGACATACCATGACAATTTGTAATATCTGGCTGAAGCTTGCATAAGAGTAACCTCCAGAATAACTTCTCAACTCTATCTGAAATCTCTTAGCCACTGAAACTTTATCTTGTTGCCTTTCTTTTCCCCTTTTTTGTCAAGAAGGCATTCTCAATCCCTCGATGCCAGGGCCAGGCTCATCCCTAGGAGTTATGTTCCACATTGCCAGGGCGACTTACATCCTGAGAAGTTATGTCTCATGTAGGGGAGAGTCACTCACTCTTAATATAAAACATTTCTATCACCCCAAGAAACTCCCTATGTCTCTTTCTGTTCAGTATATGTTCCCTACTCTGGGGCAACCTTTCTGATTTTTACCACTATAAATCAGTTTTGCTGGTTGTTAGAGTCATGTAAATAGATTGTTCTCTTTTGTGTGTGGTTTGTTTTATTTAACATAATGTTTTTGAGAATCATCTGTGTTTTTGCATATGTCAATAGTTTGCATTTTTTAATTGCTGCCAGTTGACCATTGTATGACTATATTACAGTTTATTTATACATCCTCCTGTTGATGACCATTGGGTTTTTCTACTTTTTGGCTACTATGAATGAGGTTATTATAAACATTCTTGTACAAGTCTTCTTGAGGACATATGTTAGGATGAAATATCTAGGAAGGGAATTGCTGGGTCACAGGGTAGATGTGTGTTTAACTTTAGTCCTTCAAAGTGATTGTACTATTTTATACTATCACTGTCAATGTATGAAAGTTCCACTTGCTCCACATCCTCACCAAATTTGGTGTTGTCACTCTTTGTAATTATAGCCATTCTGGTGGATATTGTAGTATTTCATTATGACTTTAATTTGTATTTTCTTTATAACTAATGATGTTTGTCACCTTTTTTTGTGCTTATTGGCCATTGTATTAGTTAGGGTTCCCTAGGGAAACAGAATCAATGAGAGATATCTATGAATATAAGACTTACAAAAGTGTCTCACGCAACTGTGGGTATGCACGAGTCCAAATTCCATAGGGCAGGCAGCAAACTGGCAACTCCAATGAAGATGTTTGATGAACTCCTCAGGAAACAAATTGGCAACTTCAACAAACATGTTCGATGAACTCCTCAGGAAACGAACTGGCAACTTCAACGAACTCCTCAGGAAATACTTTGGTGGTCAGCCGAAGAAGAAGTGAAGGTCCTCTATCTGTCTCACTTTAAAGTCTTCAACTGATTGATTGGATTAAATCCAGCTAATTGCATTCTCTCATTGTGGAAGACATTCCCTTTGTTGACATCATCAGTCACAGCTGCAGCCAATTGACTGATGATTTAATAAACCAGCCCATTGGTTTATTAACCAGCCACAAACGTCCTAGTAGCAATGGATAGGCCAGTGTTTTCTTGACCAGACAGCTGGGTACCATCACCTGGCCAAGTTGACACATGAACCTAACCATCACGGCCATTCATATACCTTCTTTTGCATAGTGCCAGTTCAAAGGTTTTGTCTGTTTTTAATTGGGTTGCTAATCTTTTATTATTGTTTTGCAAGAGTTCTTTGTATATCTAGGTACAAAATTTTTCCCTTTTTGGCTTGTCTATTTTTTTCTTAGTGGTGTTTCATTTCATGTCCCCCTTTTGGTCAAGAAGATTTTCTCAATCCCATGATGACAGGTGTAGGCTTATCCCTGAGAGCCATGTCGCACACTGCCAGGGAGAGTTACACCCCTGGGAGTCATGTCTCATGTAGGGGGAGGGTAGTGAGTTCACTCGCCGAGTGGGCTTAGAGAGAGAGAGGCCACATCTGAACAACAAAGAGGTTCTCTGGGGGAGACTCTTAGGCACAATTATAGGTAGGCTTAGCCTCTCCTTTGCAGTAACAAGCTTCATAAGGACAAGCCCCAAGATTGAGGACTCGGCCTACTAAATTGGTAGTCCTCAATGTTTGTGAAAATATCCATAATAACCCAGGTGGGGAAGTCCAACATTTCTACAATTTTCCCCAGTTCATCAGGGGTGCCCTAGAAATAAATTTTTATTCTCTGCCCAAATTACTTTGGGTTGTACAAGGATTTCACACTAATATGTACAAACCTACCAGATCTCACTTCCTATTCAAAATTCCATGTAATTTTGGTGTTTGAATAAACTGATCATGCAAGTTAAATTACTTAGTGTGTTATAGAAAATATAGATTTTGCACCAAATAAGCATCTCTTCCCTTGGTCTCACACAGAAGTTGAAGTTTTAGAACACAGTCAGTATCATCTTTAACCTTTGGCCTGATTTGCTTAGTCTTAACCAGATCTGCTTCATTAATATCTCTAATTGAAGTCTGAAGTCTTTTTCAGCTTTTTAAACAGTTGCTGTATGAGGTAATACCGACACTCATAACTGCTGAGCTCTAGCTCTGAGTTTCAGATGTCACACAGATACCCAAAGTTCCAGAGACCAACCGTGTTATACACAAAGAGCTCAGCATCTCAGAATTTGGAGATAACCATTACAACTCAGGAATAGACGCCAGCACCATATTTTTTTTGAAGAGATTATTGTTTCCCAATTGAGTGGTCTTTGCCCCATTGTCAAAAAGCAGGCAGCCATAAATGTGAGGGTTGATTTCTTAGCTCTCAATTTGATTTCAATTTCATGTGCTAGCACCATGCTGTGTTGATTACTGTGGACTTGTAATAAGATTTCAGATCAGGATGTGTGAGTCCTTCAGCTTCATTCTTTTTCAAGATGGCTTTAGCTATTTGGGGCCCCTTACCCTTCCATATAAATTTTTATTTTTTAGGACTTTTTGTAATTAAATTTTTTTTATTAGAGAAGTTGTGGGTTTGCAGAACACTCACACATAAAATACAGGATTTCCATAGACCACCCCACCACCTATAATTGCACTGGTGTGGAAAATTTGTTACAATTGAAGATAACACTTTTTATTTTTGTAATTCTCTTTTTTAAGAGTAGTTACAGTTTTTACAATTGATGAAAGATTACTATCCGTATAAATTTGATGATAGGCTTTCCATTTCTGCAAAGAAGGTTGTTGTAATTTTGATTTGTATTGCATTGAATCTATAAATTGCTTTGGGTAGTATTGACATCTTAATGATATTTAGCATTCCACTCCATGAACATGGAATATCCTTCCATTTATTTAGGTCTTCTTTAATTTCTTTTAACAATGTTTCATAGTTTTCTGTGTACAATTCCTTTACATCCTCAGTTATGGAGTTTTTCTTGGGTGTTGATCTTGTACCCCTCCATTTTGCTGAATTCATTTATTAGCTATAGGAGGTTTGTTGTGGAATTTTCAGGATTTTCTGTATATAAAATCACATCATCTGCAAATAGGGAAAATTTTACTTCTTCCTTTCCAATTTGGATGCCTATTTCTTTTTCTTGCCTAATTCCCCTGACAAGCACTTCCAGTACAATATTGAATAACAATGTTCTTTTCTTGTTTCAGATCTTAGAGCAAAAGCTTTCAGTCTTTCACCATTAAATAGGATGCTAGTTGTGGGCTTTTCATATATGCCCTTTATCATGTTGAGGAAGTTTCCTTCTATTCCTATTGTTCAAAGTGTTTTTACTAAGAAAGGGTACATTTTGTCAAATGCCTTTTCTGCCTCAATTGATGAGAAAAGGTACATTTTGTCAAATGCCTTTTCTGCCTCATGGTTTCTGATGAGAAATCAGCACTCAATTTAATTGGGACTCCCTCATTTGTAACACATTGCTTTTCTTGTGCAGCTTTCAGAACTCTCAACTTGTTCTTTGCTTTTTTTTTGATTGTTTTATGCAATTTTATTGAGATATAATCACATAACATACAGTTATTCAAAGTGTACAATCAGTTGTTCACAGTATCGTCATATGGTTGTGCTTTCATCACCACAATCAAACTTTGAACATTTTCATTACTCCAAAAAATAAAATTAACACTAAAATAAAAAACAACATCCAAAACTTCCCATTTCCCTCTTCTCTCCATTGTTCATTTAGTTTTTTTAATACAGTTTAATTCAGATATATTCACACACTGTACAGTCATCCACAGTGTACAATCAATTACTCACAGCACCATCACACAGTTATGCGTTTAATCAATTTTTGAAACTTTTCCATACTCCAAAATAAAAATAAAAGCAAAAAATAACTCCTAAATGTTTCCATCCCCTCTGTCCCACCTTATTCTTCATCTAACTTTTGTCCCCATTTTTCCACTCATCTGTCCATTAACTGGATAAAGGTTGTGTGAACCACAAGGTTTTCACAATCACACAGTCACACTGTGCAAGCTACATAGTTATACAATTGTCCTCAAGAATCAAGGTCACTGGGTTGCAGTTTGACAGCTTCAGGTATTTTCTTCAAGCCACTGCCATTGCAACACACTAAAAACTAAAGAGTGATATCTATATAGTGCATAAGAATACCCTCCGGAGTGACCTCTTCACTTCATTTGAAATCTCTCATCTATTGGAACCTTATTTTGTTTCCTCTCTCCTCCCCCCTTTTGGTCAATAAGAGCCTCTCAATCCCACAGTGCTGGGTCCAGGCTCATCTCCAGGAGTCATTTCCTGCCTTGCCATGGAGATTCACACCCCTGGGAGTCACGTCCCACATAGCGGGGAGAACAGTGAGTTCACCTGCCTAGTGGGCTTGGGGGGGGGGGGGGGGTCACAAGAGAGCAACAAAGAGGCTCTCTGGGGGGGACTCCTAGGCACAATTATAAGTGGGCTTATCCTCTTCCTTGAAGCAACTAGCCTCACAAGGGAAAACCCCCAGATCGAGGGCTTGGCCCACTAATTGGCAGTCCTCAATGTCTGCAGGAAAATCAGCAATAGCCCAGAAGGGGAAGTCCAACATTTCCGCATTTCTCTCCAGTTCCTCAGGATGCCCCACAAATACACTTATACTCTCTGCCCACTTCCCATTCACTGCTCCCTGCACCTACGGCATTCAAACAAACTGAAGATACAGGTTAGATTATCTAGTGTGCTACAAAAAATACAGATCACGCACCAGATAAATATCCCCTCCCTTGATCTTACTCATAAGTTGTAGTTTTAAACCCAGTCAGTATCATCCTTTACCCTGGGGCCTGATTTGCCTTAGTCCTAATCAGATCCTCTTGGTTCATATCTCTAATTTAAGTCTGAATTCTTTTTCACCTCTTTAAACAGTTGTCGTATGGGGTAATACTGACATTCATAGCTGCCCAAGTTCTAGTTCCAAGTCCCATGTGTCACCCAGATACCCAATGTTCCAGAGACCGACCAGGTTATACACAAGGAGCTCAGCATCTCATGATTTAGAGATCACCATTATAACTCAGGAATAGATGTGACTGCTGTAAGAGTTTATAATCTAGGGACCATTACAATAAGCATTCTCCTGATAAGATGTGCCCTAAGATTCAGTTCTCAGAGTTTATACATTATAGTTAGTCCATATTAGTGAGGCTTTATAATGTTTGTCCTCTCATTCCTGTGTGCCTCACTCAAAATGCTGTACTCAAGATCCATTCACCTAGTTGCATGTCTCACAGCTTCATTCCTTCTTGTAACCACTCAATATTCTATTGTATGCATACACCACAGTTCACCATTATGTTCATCAGTCAATGTACTCTTAGGCCACTTCCATCCATTGCAAATAGTGAATACTGCCGCCATATATACTGGTGCATAAGTGTCCACTTGTGTCCCTGCTCTCCGATCTTCCAAGTATAAAGCCCATACTGAGGTTGCAGGACCTTAAAATGCCCACATACCTAGCTTCTTGTGGAACCACCATACTGTCCTCCAGATAGGCTACACCATTCTGCTTCCCCACCAACAGTGAATACATACATCTCTCTCTCCAAATTCTCTCCAGCATGTCCTTTGCTTTTGACAGTGTAATCTATGCATGACAGGCTGTATTTTTCTTCATGTTTATCCTGTTTAGTGTTCTCTGAGATTCTTGGATATGCACACTCATGTCTTTGCTAAGTCTGAGAAGTTCTCTTTCATTACTTCTTTGACTGTTCCTTCTGCTTCTTTCTCTCTTCTCCCTCTGGGACTTCATTAACGTGAATACGGGTACACTTGATAGTGTCCCAGAGAGGTCTTTAAATCTTTAAAGCCCCACCATCTCCACTATTGTCCAGGGCAGAATGAAACAATAGCTTCCCTCAGAGCCAAGACTCAGTGATCTGAATTCACTAATTAAAAGCCATGCTCACAAGAGCAAGCCTCAAGTCTAGAGCTTGATTTATTAAATAGTGGGTTGGTTCCTAATTTCCCTTAATATATATTCTTTCCCAAGCTAAACAGTCAGTTTCTTACATTATCTTCACTTAATTGTACAAACTTCATCACTCTCAATTTTAAACAAATTATTGTGAAACTTAGGGTTGTAAATGGGAGGCTGAGCCCTCCTATAATTATGCCTAAGAGGCACCTCCAGGAAACCTCCATTGTTGCTCAGATGTGGCCTTTCTCCCTCTAAGCCCAATTCAGCAAATAAATTCATTAACCTCTTCCCTATGAAGGACACAACTCCCAGGGGAATGAATCTCCCAGGCCCTGGCAGTGAGGGATTGAAAATGCATACTTGACCAAAAGGGGTTAAAAAAAAAAAAAGGTAACAAGCTGAGGTCACAGTGGCTGAGAGATCCAAAATAGAGTCAAGAGGCTATCCAGGAGGTTTCTCTTATGCAAGCTCCAGCTAGACATTCCAAATGGCCACAGTATGCCATTTGCCATTACCAAAAGTAGTCCCCAGATACCTAGGTCATTACCTGAGATTCCATAAAAGATTCACTCACTAGTTTTATCTATCAGAAACTTAAATCCACCAGAGTGTTCCTATGCCAGACAAATTATAAAACCCGGAGGCAACAGCCTCTTTCAGAACAACAATCAGATGCAGCCCTCTTCCCCATACTGTTGACATCCCCTTTCAATATGAACAAGTTAGGCTGCTCACTGTCTAGACACCATTGAAGATGGGCAAAAAGACTAAGTAAGAGGAAGTGGTAGCAACAAACAAGATAGGATTTAACAAAGATCTGTGAATACTGAAACTTTATATAAATATGTGTATATTTTTAGATGCTGGGGTGTTGGAATAGCTGGAAGGAGGTAAATGACATGGTGGAACTGTAACCTATAACATCCTTTGAAATTTGCTCTATAGCTATTCATTGCATTGTGCTTTGAAAGTCTTCACCTATCTGTATATACCCTATATTGCATAATAAAGAAAGAACTGAAACTGTGGGAATTGTAACCCATAACAATTTTTGAAATTACCTATATAACTGCTTGTTGAACTGTACATCAAAAGTTAACACTTTTCAATAATGGAAATGGCTGAAGTTGTGGAACTGTGACACATGATATTCTTTGAAATTTGCTCTCTAACTACTTGTTAAATTGTACTTTGAAAGTTGTCACTGTTGTGTGTACATGTTAAAGTTCACAATAAAAAATGCATTAAAAAAAGTTAAAAAAAAAAAAAGCCATGCTCAGTGATCAGTCATGCTCTCCCCTATTCTTGAGGAAGAGGATTTTCACGTCCTTTTCTGTCACCAGCAGCTAGCCAGGGACTTGACTTCATGGTGGCTTGCTGCGAGAGTCAGGGATAGGCACCGGTGGGTGCCAGAAACCACTGTCCAGAGATAGCAGTTTACAGTTCTTTACCATAGTTTATCTGCCTCTTTCTTACACTCTTCCATGTGTGCTGTACAGTGTTCTCCTGGCCTCTGGAGTTTCAAATAGTTATTTCAGACAGTTCATGTCTGTTTAGTAGTTGTTTTAGTGGAAGGACTGGGTCCTGGAGCTCCCTACTCTGCCATCTTCCCCAGAAGTTGTCTCCTAATCTATTGAATTGTCTTTAATGATTAGAACCTTCTGTGTTCAATCCAAGAAATCTTTTCTTACCCTTGGGTCACCAAGATACATTCCTATATTTTCTTCTAGAAGCTTAATGGAACTGTGTTTTATTTTTAGGTGTATGATCCATTTCAGTTATTATTATTGTATCAATTTGACTTTTGCATATAGATACCCAGTTGATCCAGCACTATTTTTTAAAATTCTTTTTTATTGAGATATATTCACATACCATGCAGTCATACTAAGCATACATTCATTTGTTCACAGTACCGTTACATAGTTGTACGTTCATCACTAAAATTAATTTTTGAACATTTTCGTTACCATACACACAAAAATAATAAGAATAAAAATTAAAGTGGAAAAAAAAACCAATTAAAGTAAAAAAGAACACTGGGTGTTTTTGTTTTGGTTTTTGTTTTTGTTTGCCCCCATTTTTCTACTCATTCATCCATACGCTGGACAAAGGGGAGTGTGGTCCATATGGCTTTCCCAATCACATTGTCACCCCTCATAAACTACATTTTTATACAATCATCTTATAAGATTCAAGGGTTCTGGGTTGTAGTTTGATAGTTTCATGTATTTACTGCTAGCTACTCCAATTCATTAGAACCTAAAAAGGGTTGTCTATATTGTGCGTAAGAGTGCCCACCAGAGTGACCTCTTGGCTATCTAGCACTATTTTTTGAAAAGTCTTTTCCTTTTTATATTGTCTTTACCCCTTAGTAAAAATCAATTGACTATGTATGTGTGGGTTTATTTCTGCCCTCTCTTTTTTATTCTATTGATCTATTTGTACATCCTTATACTAATACTCCACTATCTTTATTACTGTGATAAGTCTTAAAATCAGGTAATTGAAGACCTTGTATATTTTGCTTCTTTTTTTCAAATTTGTTTTGGCCAGTTTTCAGTGTAGAGGTGTTGTTTGTATTTAATTAGATCATTTCTTAGGTATTTAATGTATTTTGATGTTAATATAAATGGCATTTTTTGCTGAAATTTTATTTTCCATTTTTTTTGTTCCTAGTTTATTGAAAAAAATTGATTTTGCATTTTGACCTTGAAATTTCCAGTCTTGTCAAATTTTAAGTTCTAGTAGGGTTTCTTTTTTTCTGTAGATGTCATAGATTTTCTGTGAACATAACCATGCTGCCTTCAAATAAAAGTCTCACTTCTTTATTTTTCCAATATTTATGCCCTTTATCATTTTTGTCTTGTCATACTGCATTGGCTAGGACAGATGGTACAATGTAGAATATAGTTGGTAAGAATATACTTCTATGATTCTTTCCTGTACCTAGTACATGTGGTGGTTTGAAGCTGTATGAACCCCAGAAAAACATTTCTTAATTTTAATCCAATCCCGTGGGTGTGAACCCACTGTCAGTAGGACCTTTTGATGAGTTTACTTCAGTTAAGAAGTTATGGCCCATGTCAATGTGCATAGGTCTGAATCCAGAGTAAGGACTGGAGTTCTTTGTTAGTGGAGTGAAATTTGGACAGACAGAAAACCACAGAGGAAGCAGCCAGAAGCTGAAATTAAGACCCAGAAGAGAAGGGAGGAAACAGGAGACAATGCTATGTGCCTTGCCATGTGACAAACTAAGGACCAAGGATGGCCAGCAGCCAATCCCAGAATGCCAGGTCCAGGGAGAAAGTATTACCTTGAAGATGGCTTGATTTAGACTTTCTTTTAGCCTTTAAGTCATAAGCAAATAAATTCCCATTGTTTAAACCTGACCCATTTCCTTGCATTTGCTTGAGCAGCTGAGGAGACTAAAACAGTATGTTATCTATAGGTTTTTCATAGTTATCCTTGATAAACTTGAGGAAGTTTTCTTTCAGTTCTAGTTTGCTGAGAGCTTTTTGTTGAGTGGAGCTATGGGGAGGATCGTACTTTCTGGGCCTTGTACTCCTAGAGTTTGCTGGATCAAAGAGTGCTTGGATTGTGTTCCATGAACCACATATGGACCACCCACGTGAGAGAGCTGACTGGAGGAGAGGCATGAACAGACCTGGGCAGAGACGCTGCAGGAGTTTCGCTTTCTCAACACACCAGTTACATTATTTGTCAATTTCAAATGAGAAAACTGGAGTCCAAAGAGATTATCCACCTTGTTCAAGGTCACACAGTAATGTCAATGCAATAGCTGTTAACAGTTGAGCAATGTCCTTAGAGGAAGCAGTGAAAAAGCAAGACTGTAATGCCTAGAGAAGACAGTCAAAAGTGGTTTTGGGGGTCACCGTCCTAGAAATCTACACCAGTGCTCCCTGACACTGCCTCCGACCTCCACCCCCACCTCCCATATTAGAATATGGTCATTACACGGGGCAGTTAATGCAAAGCTGGGGCAGAACCCACTTAGAGTTGTGTCTTGTGAAATAGGATGTGGGTGAAAGGCACCACAGTGTGCTAAAAGACTCAGGTTCCAGGGGTCCAGAGACAACTCAGACACTACCCCTCTGTGTGACCCTTGTCAAGCCATCACACCTTTCTGCCCTCAGTTTCCATTTGAAGAGAAAGGGCCTGACCAAGACCAAGAGTTCATAATGGGTGATTCCCAGACTAGAAGCCACAATGAGGTCCCCTTCAAAGGGGTGATGGATATTCATGTATGAACCATGGGGTGGGCTTTCTACCTCAAAAATGTCTCCTAACATTCCCCTCTCTCAGCTTTCCCCACTCCCCACATATCAACAACATTTTCCTTCATTCAAGGAGTGAACCCAGTCCATACAGGATAAAGGTCCTGGACTAGTTAGTTAGTCTCTAAGTTTCTTTCCAGCTCCAATGTTCTGAATAAGTGAAAGGATAGGACTTGTTAGGAGGACTGGCATTTCCCCACCTAGTTAAAAGCTGTTGACCACTGCACTGTTTGCTTATCTTGGGGTAATAAAATTACCTATGTCATGGGGATATTGTGAGGTTTAAGTGAGTTAATTTATGTACAGCTTTTAGAACAGTGTCTAAGGCACCTGTTAAGGGCTCAGTAATATTAGCTATATCTGTTACTATTTCTTTCACTGTGTCAGAAATTCATTGATCATATTAGAGTTACCCAAGATTTAGCATGGCTGCAGGGACAGGGACCCAGAAGAAGAAATCTACTGGAATGGGTGGGAACCTGGTCCACCCTTGTTTACAGTCTCCTCAACTGGAGTCTTACATTGCTGTGCCTCAGTCTGAATGAGACTCAGGTCTTAAATGGACTTTGACAGCTCTGTCTGCTAATAACAGAGCCTCCAAAGTTGGACAGGGCTCTGTCAGACCTGAAGTCCAGACTGTTTGCTGAACCACCCAAGGGCAGGCAGCACAGGGCCTTAGCAATATTTTCCATACAAATGGGGCAAAAGGACTGCCCTGCTGCTACCAGCTCCCACAAAAAGCACACCCACTGTTTCCCTTGCATCTACAATTCAAATCTTCATGCCCCTAATAGGGGTGAAAATTATTTAGAGTTTTCCTGGACAAAAATTTCCCCCAAGACTTTCCTAGCATTCATTTGCCTTGGTTCATTGTGAAAACATGCAAATCTTGTTGCCATTCTCAGTTACCCAGCTGAGACGATGGTGCGGTGCTCGCTAGCACCAAAGCCACACTGACTTTCAGATCGGACGTCTGAGGTCAAGGAGAGAGTGGTGAATCTTCTGAGAATGAATCGTATTAAACCTTGTCTTCCACAGATAAGTCAGGTGCTGTGTCCCCATCCTGTATGGCCAGATGGTTTTATCTCCAGAACCCCGTCTTCCTCATCCTGAGCCTCCTCCCTTGCTCAGGCTTCCCTGCTCTGACCTTTTCTTCCAGGAACTCTTCTCTGTCCCAAAGTCTCAGAAAAGAATGGAAACGGAAACTCATTTACACCGAGGTACACATAACCTAAAAATAGCTGAAAGCATTCTCTCTTCCAGGGCATTTTTGTCTCCCAAGGATTACACTTTTAGGTTAATGGAACAACTGGAGCAGTGGACACAAAGCCTGGCATGAACATGTCAGTAGACCTCTCTTGATTTCTTGGTTTCTCCATCTGTCAGACTACATTATCTCAAAGATCCCTTCCAGCTCTGACATTTTTTGATTCTTTGAGTCTATAAATTAACCCTCATGGGCTCTTCCTTCCGTCAATTCCAGGAGAATAAGGGATCCAACCTCCTCCACATCTACTCCCACCTGCCATCTTGGGAAGGAAAACAAAAAAGATACACTTGTGAAAGGGAAACACAGTGCTTTGTTGAGTTTACATTTTCAATTCACTGAAAATGTATGCAAAAGAGAAAAAGGACAGTTTAAAATCAGACTAGTCTGAGATATATTTAATTGGCAAGTTTAAATTTTCTTATGACATCAGCAAGGGTGGGAGCTCCAAAATAAGATGTGATTGATCATAAATAAAAATGAAAGTTTAAACCTTTTGCACATTTGAGCTGTAGTATACAAATTTTTACTCTATCACTCATGTATGTCTGATGTTAAGACTTACCAATGTCAGGTCATATATGTTTGTAAAACAAACATTTATTAGCCTAAAGTGGAGATTGTATTTTGAATGGGAGCTGCAGCATCATCATCATGTACTTTCTAGCCCATCCTTTCCAGCTCTGCAACCTGGATGGTGGCCATTTCCACCTGCAAACTTTGTTCTCACACTGCAAAATCTTATAGAGCATACATCTCTGCTTCTCATTTTACTGAGAGGACTAAGACTCCTCTTTACAAAGCATGATTGACTAGACCAGGTTTGTTAAAGAAGTTCAGTTTACGAAATTAATTGATAGGGTGCAAACAGAATGAAATTTCATTTTTTTCCCAATACCTTATCTCTTAACTTAATTTGTTACTTCACTAGATGAAGTTTTTGGGTATTAATAAGTAGTCTTGTCTTCAGATAGTAAAAAAAAAGAGAGAGAGAGAGAGAAAGCAAAGCAAAGAATAGAAAAGAAAAAAGAATAAATCTGGTCCATTCTAAAACTTGCCCCTCTCATAGGAAGCCTTCTTTCTCACCATTCACTCAGGGCTGACATCAGCTTGGAAGCTTGTAGCAGAGAAAGAGGGGATGTGGTCAGTTTCCTTTCTCTTTTCTTGCTTCACTTCCTTCCAACTCATTAGCTGCTATGTTGGGCTCCTCAAGTGGGAAGGGAGAGGTCAGGGTGGGAGGTGTTAATGAAAAAGACCAAAGTCTTCAGTTAAGAGAGCAGTTATTTTGGGGCTGGTGCCTGCTGGGTGTGGCCCATGTCCACCTGCTGGCTCTTTCTCTTCAGCAGCCCTCTTGTAGCTTCTATAGAGATTCCTCCACTGGGAAGACACAACTGCCATTCCCTGAGGCTACTGATGCAGTGGACTACTTATAACAGCCCCCACAGCTCCTGGGCTTTTCTCTCACACTCCCTCTAAGGAGACTGCCTCACCCCTCCAGGCACCCTCGGGTGGGGTCACCTTCAAGATGATACAATCTGTTCCACATTGAACCCTGGACTCTTCCCGACCCAGCTCCAGCCAGCCACTCACCTTTAGACATTTGAAGACTGAAGTCAGGGTACTAACCCAAGGCCCTCCAAATGCCAGGGTACACGTGTTAAACTTTATGATGAATTTGCTGAGCCCCTTTCTTGGTTTGTTTGGGGGAAGGTAGAATAAAATACACAGTACACTAAAATATTCTTTAAAGAAATTCCTTGTTGCATGTTCCTTATTACTTAATGAATTCTTGGCATTCTTTTACAAAGCCCAGATACGCAAGGTGGACTGATGGCGGCAACTTGTTTCACAATCTCTAAGCACGTTCTACACAAATGTTCTAGCACTTATTAGGGCCTCCATCCAAACTGAGACCGTATAAAATAATAATTATGAGCAAAAGAGATGATCCTAAATATTTTATAGGGAAAATTTGTAAGAACTTAAATTATTTCACAATAACAACAAAATAAATCAAGTAAATCCCCTCCTCATTAAACACCCTAATTCCTTCTAATTTAGTTTTTTTTCAGCTTCATGGAAATTGACTCTTGATGCTACCCCTGCCTCTTATACTAGATATTTGTGTCTATGTCTTTGTCTATATACATCTATGTGTATAGAGAATATATAGAATTTTCTCCCCATTTCTATTTATTTATGGCGCTTCTATTGCCAAGACATGTGCTCCTATTCACAACTTACTGATATTTTCAAGTGTTAAAGGTTATTATAATAAGGATGGATACTGGTATTAATAGTTACAAGAATACAATAGAGATTATAAGTAAAAAAATTCTCCTAAAAGTGTCACTCCTATACCATAGGATTCAGAATGTAGTGCCTTTTACCTACCCCACCTCGATGGTTGCTAACATGACTACAGACATAGGGGACTGGTGGTTTGATGGGCTGAGCCCTCTACCACAGGATTTACCCTTGGGAAGACGATTGCTGCAAAGGAGAGGCTAGGCCTCCCTATAATTGTGCCTAAGAGCCTCCTCCCGAATGCCTCTTTGTTGCTCAGATGTGGCCCTCTCTCTCTAGCTAAGCCAACTTGAAAGGTGAAATCACTGCCCTCCCCCCTACGTGGGATCAGACACCCAGGGGAGTGAATCTCCCTGGCAACGTGGAATATGACTTCTGGGGAGGAATGTAGACCCGGCATCGTGGGATGGAGAACACCTTCTTGACCAAAAGGGGGATGTGAAAGGAAATGAAATAAGCTTCAGTGGCAGAGAGAGTCCAAAAGGAGCCGAGAGGTCACTCTGGTGGGCACTCTTACGTACAATATAGACAACCCTTTTTAGGTTCTAAAGAATTGGGGTAGCTGGTGGTAGATACCTGAAACTATCAAACTACAACCCAGAACCCATGACTCTCAAAGACGATTGTATAAAAATGTAGCTTATGAGGGGTGAAATGGGATTGGGAAAGCCATAAGGACCACACCCCCCTTTGTCTAGTTTATGGATGGATGAGTAGAAAAATAGGGGAAGGAAACAAACAAACAAACAAACAGACAAAGGTACCCGGTGTTCTTTTTTACTTTAGTTGCTCTTTTTCACTTTAATTATTATCTTGTTATTTTTGTGCGTGTGCTAATGAAGGTGTCAGGGATTGATTTAGGTGATGAATATACAACTATGTAATGGCACTGTGAACAATCGAATGTATGATTTGTTTTGTATGACTCCAAATATCTCAATAAAATGAAGATTTAAAGAAAAAAAAAGAATGTAATGCCTTTTAATATAGTTACTTGTGTCTTGAAACGAAAGACTGTCTTTAACCCATCTCTTCCTCCTTCCCTGATCTAGCACTAGTACTTATAACAGGAGATGATCAGTAAATATTTGTGGTTAAATTAATAAGCTTTGGTTAAAGTATTTATTGCCAGTATTGAAGGGGCTGAGAGTAAGAGGTGACAGAGAATATCTCCAGGTTCTCTTCTGTCTCCTCCTCCTCCTTCTACATGTTTTTAGCCCTCCCCTCTTACCAATATCACTCTGTATTGCACTTCCAACCTCTTTTCAAGAATAGGTAGAATGCTTCAGTTGATAGAGAGGAGCAGACCCTGAAAAAGGAAACTGACAATCCCCACCCAGACCACATGGAACAGGAATGGTGCAAAAACACAGAGAGGAATTGGCAGACCGTGAAGAGGAGGAATTGGGGTACAATTGAACAGAAATTTCCTCTGGACAAACAGAATAAACAAAATCACCATTTCCTTCATAATGAAGGATTGGAATTTGGCATCAGATTTAACAGCTCAATATTCCCAGAGGCTAAATAGGAGGCGTGCACATGGAAAACTGCACTCGTGACTCGTTACAGAGAGCTCATTTAGCTGTTGGCATAATGTCTTGCAAGGAGGCAAGGCGAGGGAAGCCAAGTAACCCCTGGGACACTTCCTGGTCCTGGCCCAGCCCTTCAAGCAGCTCCTCTTTCCTCTCTTCTCCTGGGCCCGGCCCTGAACCATTTATTCTGAAGTTACAAAAGTAGGGACTTTTTCACATGGGAATATCTATTGTTCATACAGTCTAAGTTTAGCATTGGGGCTGTCCAAGGAACCTGCTTTGGGGGCATGGAAGGGTGTGGGAAAAACTGATTGGCATGAGGAAGTCAGCTGTCCCCCTCTGCTTGGCACTTATCACATAAGCTACTTGCTTGGCTGTCACTTTAGATTTCCTATTTAAAAGAGGAACATGAAAGTGGATTGAGCAAGATTAAGTTAGCTAGAAATTTATGTAAGAAAGGCAGAAATGAAAACTGATAATTCTAGCAAAAATAAATGTTTAAATCCTATTCAACAAAGCTGCCCCAAAGGGCCAAAGTTTCCTGATCAAGGTAACCCGGCTTGCAAGTGACTGGGTGGGGATTTGAAGCACGTCTGCCTGTTTCTGGAGCCCTGCTCTTAGCGTCTGCACTGTCTTGCCTCTTTCTATGGGATGGTTCCAGAGGAGTCCACAAAAGCACAGGCTGGAGCCCCAGGGCAGAGCACAGCAGGGACATAAAGGACAGCGAGGGCAGTTTTACCACCTGCAGGACATGGACAGCCTGTCACAGTGCAGACAGGGCCAGCCAGGCTCACAGATCTTTACCACCTTTGGAAGCATCCTGATCCAGCTAGCTCCCTCAAATCACTCTAAGCAAATTGCCTCACATTTTACTGAAAAACACTGACTGTTGGGCACCATTTTCTACTTTCCACACACCATTGCTGCCATTTATGCTCCCTCTGACACATTTTCCCTTCTAGAAATTTGGGAATCTTCTTAAACCTCTAATTATCCCTCATGTCCACATCCAAAGAACACAGTCTTATCGTTCCTACAATGAACTATCCCTCAGATCCATTCCCTCCCCTCAATACTCCTTGCTCTTCTCAGTTGAGGCCTCTTCTGCTCTCACCTGGAATAGTGCAGGGGTCTCTTAAGGAGCATCCTTGGCCCCGGTCTGCCTCCCTTGCTATTTGTCCTCCTCACTGCAGCCAGCACACACTCTCTGAAATGTATAAGGTCCTTCAGTGGCTTCTTGTGGTCTTTGGGATAATGTCCTTTCTGACTAAGAAAACTTCCTTTTCCTTTCTTCATGCTCCTGACTCCTTATAAACTGGAATATTGGGGAGAAAGCTTTGGTCTATTTCCCCCTCTTCTTTCACTCACTTTTCCTCAGGAGACAGGGAGAGGTATGTCTGAACTGTGAGAGCCTGAGCACGTTGGTGGATTTGTCTGCCTTAGATCACATGAAGTCTTTTTCCTCCATGTATAAACTCCACAGGGCAGGTTTGGCTGCTGAAGGATGGATGCCCAAAGCTCCGGTTGCCATTCTGTTGACTGGTTGGGTAAACTCAGAGGTAAATACGTAGGCTCCTGGATCCCAGCTGCAATCTAATTTAGCTTCATCAACAGTCAAGCTGATACTTTGAGCCCTTTCTGAGTTCTCTGTTACTGCTTTGCTTCAAAATCTGGAGAGGAAAGGGTGTGATTTATTAGCATTTACAGACCCATTCATAATAGACCCTCTCTTATCTGAATCCTGTTGATAGCTTCATATCATCTCCTATCTGCTTCTTTCAACACTACTGTCCCCTGATCCAGACCATCAAGAAGGCTGTGATCTAGCCCTTCCAAATTACTTGTACTTCCTTCAGTGGACGAGGCTGTTTCACTTGTTGGGATATGCCCAGCAAAGCCTTTTCTCTTTCTGATTCTTCATTCTACTCATCCTTTAATACTGTTCACATGCCATTGTCTCTGTAAATTCTTCTCTGATTAGCCCAAGTAGAGGTGACCATTTCCAATGTGTCCCCAAATTTCTTATGCTTAGCTCTCTTTCAATGGTTTTCATAAGCTATTGCAATTACTAGACCATGTCCATTTGGAGTGCTGACCTTTTCTTTATTGATCAATATATTCCTTGCCCCTATCACATTGCCTGGCCCCGATGGCTGTTAAAACATTCTGATGAACACAATAATATGTAAATGAAGAAATATAGGATTAAAAAGTGAATGCCTACAATGAACTAAGCTTTGTGCTGGTTGATCTGAATATTTCAAAGAAGCTAAGATGTCTAACTGTGGAAGAAAAATTACTCTGGTTCAAACAGCAGGGAGTTATATAAGCATATGAAGTTGAGTGCTTGAGTATTCTAAAGTTGAACAGCTCTCAAAAAGTTGAACGCTAAATAATAATACAGCAGGGCAGAGGGGCCTGGAAGACTGAGGGTGTTGCAGCTCAATCTCTGTTGATCATAACTTAGACCTAATGACAGCTCAAGTTCAGCCATCATGATGTCCATCACCACAGGGACTTGTTTCCACTTATCTTCTAAAGTTGGATCTAATATACCAGGACAAGCACAGATGATAATCAGACCCATGGACTGGGTTCTCAGTTGAGCACTGGGAAAACTGGCTTGAAGGAAACAAGCCAGCCCTATATGCAGAGCTTGACACATTGATCCTGGGTTATGGACCATGGGGAGGTGTCTCCAAGGGCAACTTTGAATTTATTCTGTGGACTCTGGCTTCCGTATTCTGTTGAATGAAGAAATCAAAATTGGCCATTGCCCCTACAAACAATACTTGGAAGCCAAACATTGCCTGGTCTTCTAAAAAGAGATGGCCCAGTTACTAGCACTTGCCTTTCCTTCTGGGAGCTCTTTCCCCTGGTTATGTAGTGAGGGGACTGTGTCAGAGATGGATGGTGGAGATTATGGCAGAACCAAATTATGACAGCCTGTTTTCTAAATTTTTGTTCTGAGCATCTTTCTGACATTTCCGGCCACCTCCCTTCCTCTGGGACATGCCATATTCAGCAAGTCTAACTCTATCGGTTCTGCTCCCTGACCCCATTAGTTTCTGGTCATCTGATAATGCTTCTGCTATAGATGGGACCTGCGTCCCTTCCTCCTCTCAGAACACTTGCAGCCAAAGCTGACTATTGCTGCTCTGGGGCTTCCTTCCAGCCTTAAATTTCAGTTCACCATCTTCAGCTGCCCACATCATGGCTCTGCTATTCTTCTTGATCCTTGGTGAGTATCTCTTTCTGTTGATTTAGGCTGCAGAGTTTTCTAGGGCTTGGAGCAGAAGAATCCTTCCCTGACTATCCTGCACAAATCTAGGTGTATTCTTTTTCAGAAATGTTGCTATATTAGGTTACTTTCTTGGGGTAGAGTAGAAATATGTTGGAAATAAAGTAGTTATCTTAGGTTAGTTGTCTTTTTCTTACTCCCTTGTTATGGTCAGTTTGAAATTTTTTTATTGCATGTTTTTCTAATTTTTTTATTTTTTATGTAGTTGATTTTTTAAAAAAAGAGTAAAATTAAATTAAATTAAATTAAATTAAATTAAAGAATGAAATCTAGGTGTATTCCAAGGACTGGCTTCTCCCTGCTTTCCTCCATTGTCTATATATGACAACTGTTCTAAACCTCAAAAGGCCACTTAATTCATATCCAATTTGTAATCCACTTTGCCACATTTGTTTTTCTATTTGCGTCTAATATTTTTACTAAACAGTTTATGATCATTTATTCCATTTCCCTTTTTCCATAAATTTCCTAAAATGTACTACTTATGGGAAGAAAAATAAATGGAACATGGGTAGCAGGTAGAGAGAGGAAAGAAAGTTGAGCTAAAAAAAATAAAACCAATACCAAGACCCAAAAAACCTTTAATTGATTATAATGTCTGATTTTCTCTCAAAAATTTTTAGATACTATTTCCCCAATTTCCCCCTGCTTCTTATTGCTTAAGTTAATCTAGAATGAGTGAGGATTTGGGAGCCAAAGAAATCTGGGTTTCTGAATTTATAAGGCAGCATATGTCTCTAAAACTTTGCTTCCTCATCTATGAAATGAAGATAATATTATGTTTCTCAGAGGTTGTTTAGGAGACTTTTCATGAGTGAGCTTAGTTAGGGCATCTGACTGTGCTTGCTAGATCCCTTCCTTAATCAATAGTATCTGTTTTCATTGCCTTGATAAAGTCCTGGTCTGTCCAGTGGATCCCTGAAGCACACAGTGATCTGTAATCTTTCTCTCTCATGCCCTCTCAGATGGGTACTTATGTGCTTTATGTTGGGCAATGACTGTATCTTAAACATCTATACACTCCCCACAACACCCGGCAGCCTGTCCTACCCATCATAAATATACTATTGAATCTTCCAGACTCACCTTCAGTCCCATCTCCTTCATGGAGTCTTCCTGGTGTGTGCCACCCCCAGTTCTCTCTCTCCTGCAGAGCTTTCAAGTCACTTACTAGCTGTATCACTTTCTAGCTTGCATTTCAGATCTGGAACATCCAATTTCCTTTGTACAGGCATGCAACGATTTGCATACACGTAATACAACCTTGGGTTTTTAGACAGTTGCAAACAAGGCCTCACTGACTGCATCTAGTTGTGGCCACATCCTAAATATTTAGGGTAAATGACTATTGATGAGTCCCTTGGAAACTAAGGGAAGAAAATATTCCAGGATAAGCCACTGGAATATTTGGATCTGCTTAAAAATCTCTAGGCTGGAGGTCCAAAAATATTAGTTCCTATAGAAAAATTCCAAGAGTGGTGAGTTCTGCAGTTAAGAACGTCTGGGTCTCAGAGATGTTTGGAGGACACAGGCCCCAGGACACTCTGTAGAGTTAGGAGGGAGCATAATGGGGTGAAGAGTCCAGTTTCAGGGAGAGCCTGTGGGGAAAAACTTTGATGTTTCCAAGATGTGCTGGTGCTTAAATGTGGAGATTTGGCACTGAATGCAGAGAAGCTTTCTGACCTGTGGGTCTAAACCAAGTGTCAGCAATCCACGGTCCATAGCATGTTTTTGTATAGCCTGGGAGCTGAGAATGGTTTTTTATATTTTTAAATGGATGAAAAAAATTTTAAAAAGAATTTATTTCCGGATATATGAATATTACATGAAATTTAAATTTCAGCATCCATAAAAAAAGGTTTATTGGAACACAGCAATGCCCGTTCATTTACATATGGCCCATGGCTGCTTCCACGCTACAAAGGCAGAGCTGAGTAGATGCAGGAGAAACCATATGACCTACAAAGCCTTAAATAGTTATTTTCTGGCCCTTTACAGAGAAACTGTGCTGACCCTGGTCTAAATGTAGTGCCAGTGAACATAGCCATGAACTCTCTGTGCAGTTCCCGCTGCATCTTTACCTGCCGCCACTGGTGTCTTGCCCTTGGCCTTTGGTGTACTTTCTTGTTGAGCCCAGAGGCTGCTCACCACACATTTATATCAGGCAGTAATAACCAATCAATATAATTGACTGGAATAGAAAACCAAATGTATCCATGCCTGGGGTAGAGCCACCATCACTTGTAAAAGGGCAGGACGGGGTCAGTTAACTGGCAGAATTGTTCTCTTTGGTTTCTAGTCCATATCCATGTGTCCCTCAAGGCTGTTCATCTCAGGAGGACAAGTTCCCAGCAGGACCTGCCTTGGAGGGTCTTCATCTACCATTCTAACTTTCCCAGAAGGCTGGGCAAGGGCCTTGTGTAGAGTTGTGTTCAAAAAAGACTTGGAAATTGATTACTTGATCTCACTCACTCCCTTTTTTCTCCCCTAGCCATCTGTACTGGACCTGGCCTCTTAGGTAAGCTTTTATGGGGTTCCTTAGGGGGTGGGTTCCAAGCTCTGGGGAGTGGAAATTTTGAAGCTTCTTGGTCCGTGGAGGGATGCTCTGTTTCAAAACAGGTCCAATAGACTTTCTTTCCAGGTCCCCAGTCCGCCCACTCAGTCTTGTCTGCGTGGACTCCACCTCTAGAACCTAAAAGGAATCAGGGTGGTTCATCCTGTAAGGGGAATCGTCCCAACTCAGCCTTAATGGTCCAAAGAGCTTGGCCAGCCTCCATGTAGCATATGGCTTTATTTCAGACCCAGGAGGCACCTCATCCCTTGTGGGCATAGCTGGGAAATGAACTTCCTTTTACTCTGCTGGATACCAGCACATCCAGGTCCTCCTGCCAACCTCAATGGCATCTTCATTTGAATTCGAAATTCATCTGCCACTGGGAAGCACCTGGCTTGATTAGCAGAGTGCAGGCTGGATTTCAGCCGCCACTGGCCACCTCTGTAAGAATTCCTTGGGAGATGAACAAAAACCAAGGGGATATGGTGGGGCTGCACACAGAGAGTGAGTTGATGGGAGAGGAAGGCTATGATGGTTCAAACTCAAGGATTTGTGAGTTCTCAGTTTCTTTTACATTGTTCCTCTGGTCTACCCTTCCTCTTGACGGTAGAGTCTTTACCAGACAGAGGTAGCTACAAAGTCTGCTATAGGTTTGAAGGCTCCTGCACCCTGCTAGATACAATCTGATTTCTTAATGAGTGCTGCTTCTGGGTTTTCAGCCCAACACTCTGATCTTTCCTCCTCTGGCTTCCAGGGCTGTCAATCATTGCAGGTTCTAGGAGACAACTGCTCTCCTTACAGCCTCCCCCCATCCCAGGATGTTGCCTCTCAATTCCTGGGTCCCTCTCTTAAGCCCTCTGCTGCTATAAGCTGCTAAAGGCACTGCCTAAAGCACAGCTACCGTGATTATCACCTCTACTTTTCTCTCTAGCCTTCAAATCTTTTCTTGGCCATTCTCTCTCCTCTCAAGCTGTATTTTTTTAATGCTTATTCAGTTTCTTTTTAAAAATATTTCTTCTTTTCTGGGGGCTGTTTTAGTCTTCCACTCCAAGGAAAATGAAAATTCATTGAGTGAGTTTAACACTAGAAATTTATAATCCAAAATAAAATAAAATAACATGCACATGATCCAGAAAGCTAATCTTTCCTGGAGTACCTAATAATGCCAGTCCAAACTCTAATCATAGTTACAATGAACGATACTGACTCAAAAGTTATTTCTGGGTGACTCATTTTGAATTATATTTGTACCCAAATGTGTAAGACTTAAACTCTGGTGTGTAAAAGCAATAACTTTCTTAGTTTTTCTTTTACTAAATTTAACTTTTTTATTTTTAGCCTCCATTCTGCATATTGCCAACATAAATTAAGGACGGAAAAGAGAAACCAAAACCAAATGAACAAACCAAACGTAAGCTTCCCAATACAGTTACATATCCGTCAGATCAGAATTTTCATTCAACCTCTGCTCCTGGGGTTGATTACAAGTTCTGGGGAATTTATACAAGGATGAGGCAAGGCAGGCGGTGGGAAATCTGGTCCTCAGATGCCATGGTCTATTCATGCTGGCATCTGAGCAGATGATGCAGTCTCTGTTGGCATTTGTTAAGCTCTGTATATCTCAAAAGCCCAGAGACCACCAGTCCAAACGTGACCCCTCCAAGTGCACCAGAAGTCGCTCAGCCAAGTGACCCACCCAGGCTAACTGCCCTATTCCGTGGAGGCAGCAAATGCAGCTCTTCTCTCGGCCTCTTTGGGGCTGCAGGAGACTCAGTGGGGTTGCCTCAAGCCTACTAAATATAAGCTCCTAAAGGCAGCAGCGCCATCATCTTGTTCGTTACTGTTCTCTGCGTTCATAAAACAATCCCTGTGACGTAGCATGTGTTCAACACATCTTTTTCCCCGAGGGGCTCTTTGTTCCCTGGGGTCCCCATACTGCCACCTCTACTCTACTCTGTGTCCCGGTAGGAGGGAGAGACTTTCTGTTTTTCTTTGCTCCCTCCCTGCCCCCTCACCCCTAGTTCTAGCCAGGAATCAGAACCAAGTCCTGGATTCCTCAAAACTTATCTGGAGGCTCTGTGGAGCCTCTTTCCTATTCCCAACCTACCCTCAGTGAATCCCCTACATCAGGGATTGGGGCTTTGAGACTCTGGCTCTTCCCTTGCCCTGAGCTGGGTGCTTGAGCATGGGAAAATGTCATAGGAAGCATCAAGGATGGGTAGGGGTGGGTCACTGATAGTAGGAGAGAGACGGGTTGTTCAATTTGGGAGCCCAGATTATACGTAAACCCTCTGCCTCAATCTGGCTGCCATGGGGAGAAAGTTGTGAAGAAAGAACACAGCAGTTATCAACTCGAAGTTGTCCTTCTGGCCTGGAGCTTCCACCCGTTGACCACGTCACCATAGAGGATCATTTTCCTTATCAGTGAAATAGTGGGAGGATTTCTAGTTGCCCTTTTGTTTCTGACCACCAAAGATTCTAAGCACTCTGCTGGCTCTTCAGTCAACTTCCTTTCTTCATCTTCAAACTGAAAATCCAACAGTCTTATGTGGGTACCTCTAGCTGGAGTTTTTTGGTAGAGTCAAATTAGGGGCATAGCAGAATCAGAACTCAGAGCTGGAGTCCTGCAGATCTTCTTCCTCCCTTTTCCTTTTACGCTCCCCTTTCCCCTCTCCCTTAACTCTCCGAGTCTTCTGTGACTGGTGGAAGCCGCCACAAGTTGACTGAACATATCCTTGAGTACCCTCTGGGCTACTCTCATGTCTCCAGTAATATCCCATCTCTCTGCAGAGTCTTCATCCAGTGTGCGACTGGTGAGCGGCCCCCACCACTGTGAAGGGCGGGTGGAAGTGAAGCGGGATGGTCAGTGGGGCACGGTGTGTGATGATGAGTGGGACTTGAACGATGTGGCTGTGGTATGCCGGGAGCTGGGCTGTGGAGCTAGGCTGTGGAGCTGGGCTGTGGAGCTAGTGGTGAAATATATAAGCCACTGGCAGAAGAAATGCAACCAATTCTCATCAGCGAGGTCAAGTGCAATGGGACGGAGGACACACTGGCTCAGTGTGGACAAGAAGATGATGTCTATGATTGTTCTCACAACGAAGATGCAGGAGCATCATGCGAGAGTGAGTACGGCATGGCTCAGAGACCATCCACCCACACCCATGTGGCCACTCTTATTTCTCTTTATTCCCCACCACAGATTTTCACACAGGCTGCAATGGCTAACTGGTCCCTTGTCTGTCACATCTCACATTTTCTCAGTTGTGAACCCTGGAGATAAAAGTTATAATCACCTAGAATTGTTACTCATACTTGGTTGAGCTAATACTTTCCTCTCGGTTACAATCTGTATAAGAACCCATTTCCCTTCACACACACACAGAAACAGTTACAGATTCTGTGGCGATCTCTAAACATTTTGTTGAATAGTGTATCTTCTCTTTGGAGCTGAGAGTGGGGTTATGGGGAAGAAATGAGCTCACAAAGTATAATGCATGCTTGTTTCACAGTTTCACCTCTCAGTGAGTCTACTGTCTAATTAGATAGACAGGAGATGCACATAGGAAACCAATATATATACATGTATATATATTGTGTCTTAATATAGCATACATAGAATTCCTTTGGTCTCTGCATATTTACTTGCTATGTATTAATAATTTCTCCCCTGTCTGTGTGTACTCTCTCCCCCATTAGACTATGCTTTGACTGGGGGATAGTCCATATCTTCTCTTTTCCTTGTCTCCTCACAGAGTTTACCAGGAAAACAATCATTGAATCTTTTTGCCCTGATGCATTCGTATTCCTTAGAAAGACTGAGGGCTAGGAACACTAATTCTGGATAATTCAGTGATAATGTCAAAATTGCACTAAAATTTTTTGGTCTTAGGCACATCTTATGTGTTATTATTATTATTATGTTGTTGTTGTTGTTGTTTTTAAATCTGCACAGTGTTTCTACCTGTCGCTTGTGAGAAGCAAATGAGAAGTTAACTATGAAAATAATTTGAAGAATTTTAAATGATTAGAAATGGTTAGTGACAGAACTGAGAAAGAACATTCACTCATCCATTTGTTTACGAACATCTATTGGGGAGTTACCAGGTGTTAAGCACTCCAGTATACATCACACTAGACACCAAGAACAGAGAGATGGATACAGTGGGCTCCCTTTTCCTGAGAAGACCATGTTTCTGCAGGTAATGACCACTTCCTCTTTCTTTTTCCCCAGTCCCCGAGACGGTGCGGCTGGTTGGGGGCCCTGGACGCTGTGTAGGAAGAGTGGAGGTGAAGCACCGGGACCAGTGGGGCACTGTATGCCAAGCAGGTTGGAACCTCTCTGCTGCCAAGGTGGTGTGCCAGCAGCTGGGATGTGGAAAGGCCATACTGACCCGGACATACTGTGACAAGGCTTCCCATGGCCAAGGGCCCATCTGGCTGAGCCAGGTGTCATGCACAGGACAAGAACTAACCGTTCTAGGCTGCCATTCTGAGCCTTGGGGGAAGAATAACTGCACCCATGAGGAAGACACGTGGGTCCATTGTGAAGGTAATGCCTGCAAGCCCACTTCATTCATTCATTTGATTAAACGGATTTCCATTCAACCAATATTTACAGAGAACTTCTCTTACAATAAATGACAATAGCAACATTACTTATTTGTGCTGATCCTCAATTTTCCCATCTTTAAAATGGGGGTAATAATACCTGTGTTTGAATGTGAAAATTTTTTAGACAACATTAAGCACTATATTACTATGAACTCTTATGATATTGAGTTCTACATAATTGGGACAGAACAAACCATTTCACATACCTGTTGAGTTCTTTAATTTTTAAAAAGTACTGGAAATCATCTATAAGTATTAGGTTTATAAATTAGATGGGGAAGGAAAAAGACCTGAGGTAAGGAAACAAACTTGGGCCACACGGATTGGAACCCAATGGAGACATCAAGAAGTAGCTGGAATCAGAAATCTCACAAGGAAAGTTTCAAATATGCTGTTGGGGTTTGGGTAAGGATGTAGATGATGTTATGTTTTTTTCTTTCCTTGCCTCTTTCTAACCCCTGACTTCCTCCTCCAACCTGAAGATCCCTTTGAACTGAAGCTGGAAGGAGGAGACAACCACTGCTCCGGGCGCCTGGCAGTGCGGCACAAGGGCACGTGGGGCTCTGTCTGTGATGATGGCTGGGGAGAAAAGGAAAACCAGGTGGTATGCAGGCAACTGGGCTGTGGGAAGCCCCTCTCTCTTTCTCCTAAAGCCCGGAAACCCTTTGGCCCAGGGGTTGGACACATCTGGCTGGATGACGTTCATTGCTCAGGAAGGGAGCGATCCCTGGAGAAATGCCGGCACCGGTTTTGGGGGCATCATGACTGCACCCACAACGAAGATGTGGCTGTGATCTGTTCAGGTAAGTTCTGTAGACGGAGTCTGTGAGGACTGGTGTGGTGGGGATTGATGGAGAGGAGGTGATGTGGGTGGGCTCTGGGATAAGGGTAGATCTACCACTGCTGTAGGACTGCCCATGCCTCTACCTACCCCATGTGGACTTCCGGGGATCTGACTGATGCATTCCAGTGGTTGGTGCTGCATGTGTGTGTTTTGTAGGAGGGGTGTGCTGACACCAGGAATACTAAAAATATATACAATTATTGAATATGAGCACAAGGGGGGCTTTGAAAAGTATTGGATAAACAACCTTCTATTAACCATGAAGAAAGTGAGGGCCAGAGAAGAGAAGCAGCTTTCCAAAACCATAAAAATTGCTTTCAAATGATAGAGTAGAACTAAAATGATCAGTCTTGACTCTCAACCCAGGGCTAGTTTTCTTAGATGACTCCAACCTTCAAACTCTAAGTTTAAACTGTGGAAGAGGGCTCTACCTCATTCTATCTGTGGTCACTCCCCAGATTTTAAGTGAGTCAGTGGGAGTGGGGTGTGGAAATGGGGGTTCTTTGGTTCGGTCCATGAAAGAGTCTTATCAGAGAAGCCCAGATACCAGCCTTGCTCTGTGGACCTCTTCAGGTGATTGGAGGAAGAGGCCGTATCCCCATTTGGACCAGGGAATGCAAGTGCAGCTCTTTGGTGGCTGACTGGAGAAATCCACAGAGCAGAAGCTCATTTTTGTAATCAGGGTAGGAGCTGGCTGTGCAAGGATACTTAGTTAAATGCTCAACTCTGTAAATAGGAAAGAGCTGATAGTTGACGAAAGAATGTGGGGAACCATTTAGTGCCCAGAAAAGGAGGGATAAAGATAGAAGACCAGGGTTTGAGCTCTACAGATGCCACTTTGAATCTTACAGAGTCAGGAAACTGCTTCAAACCTCAGTATTTTCATCAGTAAGATAGGGAGGCACCTGCTCCATTGACCTCAGAGTTCTGTGACTGTGTGAGGATTAAACATGTTAATATATGTGAATACTGTTTGCAACTTACCTGGGAACTAGTTGGCTATGTCCCTTGGATCCTGCACTGGATCCTGACTGGCCCAGCATCGATGTGGGGTATGTGTGTGGCTTAGGCCCGGGGAGGGTCTCTCTTTCCTGTTCTGGGCACCGTTCTTCTTCCTCAGCCTCTTTGAGCTTGAATGTGACAATCCCTTCCAGGCCTGTCCCCATCCTTACGGTATATTCTTCTTCTCTTTACAGCAAAGGACTCTGACTTTCCTGGTGCCTGACCTGGCCCCTGCTGCTCCCTGAGTGTCCCCTGCTTGTTCCCATGGGCCCTGATTATCCCTGTGCTCATGCCGGGCTGCAGGCTTCAGCCACCCCTTCCTCACCCCCTCAGTAGAAATGCTTAAGGCTTGTGTTCTCAACCAAGCACCCCCATGACTGCCTGGAGACATGAGATGTGAGGGAAGAAATGGAAATCTTTTGCTGGGAAAGATGAGTTTCTAGTTGCCCTCTCCTCTCTGCGGACCCCTCAGCCCTGGCTCTGGCCTTGCCTGTGTCTTCCCAACTTGCCTGAGACCCAGGCCTGTCACTATGATCAGATGTCCTGGCCATTACTAAGGCAAGTTCTCGGTCTGTAGACAAGATGAAAGGAATGAAGTAACAAAAGGAACATTTGAAAGGAAATGTGGGTAGGCAATTTCATGGAACTTGGGGTAAACTTAGTCTTTTTGAACTCTTTTCCTCAAGACTTGGGTGATCACAACAATTAGTAATACCTCCCTACCCTGTTTTTCCTTGCTGACAATAAAACATTCTTCAAGGAGCAGAGCAGTATCCTTCAATCCTAGAGCTGATCTATTTTACAACACTTGGAATAAGATGTTGGATCCTCTGAATTCCAGGACAAATATCTTCTTTGTCCATCCCTACACAACTTGCCAGCATGGTTAGCATTTATCAAGAGGAATCTTACCAATGGATTTACTTTATCCAAGGAGAAATGTATTGGCCATGGAAGTGCCGCTAGGAGAAGGGAAATAAAGAAGCTGAGAAGGTTGGGGAGGCTGTACCTCATGCCAGTAAGAAACCATAGTGCTAGTTCTATCAAGTGGAGATTTGGGGCCTGTTGGCCTGATGTAAAACAGGATGATTCTGAGGAGAAATCAAGACTTCATGGTAAAAATAGACAACCTTAGAATCTGAGACTAAATTGAGTATCTATACCATGCCTACATTTATACTATCTAATACGTTACATATCACAGCCTCAGCAGTTGTCTCTCTGTGTGATATTTTCTTTCCGCCCATGGGGAAGCAGGGGTGTCAGCCTCTCAGTGACAGTCTTTTCAGGAGACAAGGAGAAGAGAACCAGCCAACAGACACAATTATATTTGAAATACAGACCTCTCCTCTGAACGTGGAGCTCTTTCCCTTTCTATTTCCCACTCCAGCCTATGAACCTGAATCATTTCTTCCACTACTGCATTCCAGACTGATAGTCACCTAATAATCCAACTCTAACATCATGCCTTTTTAACCCTACATCTTTTTCAGCTATGCTTCTAACCAGTGCCTTTATGTTTTTTAACTCCAAAATACACTGGTCTCTAGACCCTGACTCTAGTTAATTCCATAAGAACCATCAGCTGTAAAGGCAAGACAGCTAGTGGGAGGAAGGGTGCAGTGGAAAGGTGGAGAAAGAGAGAGCCGAACATAACCCGGGAGTCAGGAGTAGCAGCTGTGATTCCCTAAGGGTTTAGCAGGTGAAACAAAAACACTCAAGAGAGAAAACAATTCTGATATTGGAGAGCCATAATGATAGAATAATGGGGTCTTCTGAAAAATGAGTCCTCAAGGAAGTACGTGGAACTGATACATGTGGGGACAAAGATTTGCCCATTCTTCAGGTTCAGGGCATGCCTGTCAACTTTGCTCTGCATTACTCAGATTAAAAAATGTGAGACAGACCGCCAGCAGAGGGCGCTAGAGTCATGCATACTGCGATGGAATCCCATGGCTACTAAACACACTGGAGTGCGTTTCTGCCACCAAACCAACTGCCCCATTGTAGGAGCTCAATAAATGTTTGTTGAATGACTCTTTAAGAGCTAGCTTGGAAAAATAAGCAGAGAAAGCTAGCTTCATAGTTGGGAAGAAAATGTCTTAAGGCACATTTTGAGATTCACCTGATCTACTCAAACAGACTTTACTTTTAGCCCATGAGTTCTCAGAAGTCTACCTGGTTTGCCCTACAGTATAGTATTCTGCCCCCTCCACCCATGCTATCTGAAATCTAGAGGCATCATGAGCAATCTCTGCCTTTATTGGGTACTGAAAAGCCCCTTTTCCCTTAGTACAGTAGAAAAGGGTTGGAATTTCACAAAAGGAACTGATTTCCCCTTAATTTCTCCATTAAAGCTCCTTTTGTAAAATTCCAACCCAGTAAGACCCCTGGGAACTAATCAGATAAACGTAACAGCTCCTTGAGGAGAAAGGGTGAACCCCACACTGAAAGAAGGGTCTGACCATAGCACATCCAATAAGAATGTGCCACTGAAGGAGGACTGTTAGAAAATTGAGAAGCTGAAAGAGAAAGTTGAGACTGTCCAGAGAAGAGGGTTCCCTGACTCAAGAATGTGGCTCTCGTTTGATGTTCAAAGTGGAGGCGGATAAAATGGGATGTCACAGTCTGAAGAGATTAGCATAGACAGAGACCGCCAACGCTCACAAATACGCGTGTTCTCCTCTTCTTCCTGGACGCACCACTGGTCTGCGTTCTCCAGTCCTCTTGTTTCTAGGTGGGGCCGTGTGGCTAGTTCTCTCCAATGGAAGGTGAATGGAAATCATCTGTGACACCTTCACATCAACAGTTAACTGCATCTTGCCATCTCCATGCTCTTTCTCTCCCCATCTACTGGGTGTCTGTAGAAAGACCCCAAGGATATAAGGGAGAGCAAAACCGGAAAATGGAAGGAGCCTGGATCCTGAATGACTGGGTAGAGCCTGTCTCTCACCCATACTCTGCTGACTTTCACATAAATAAGAAATAAGCGTTATTTGTATTAAGTCATTGAGATGTCCAGGTTGTTTATTTACAGCTGCTAGCTCACCCTGACTCATACATGTATAAGAATTTTTAAAAAAAGATCAACTGCACAATTCAAAACTCACCAAACAACCTTCTGATCACCATTTGGCTTCCTCAAAAGCCTCTAAATATTTTCCCCATGGCAATCAGGAAATGTGATTACTAAATTTTAATTCTTAATATATTTTTTGACAATTTATAATATTAATTTTTATTCTGGTAGTTGCCTACTCATTTCTTCTTCCTCTTCTTCTTCTTCTTTTTTACACACACTCCCCATTCCCCATAGTCTGTTTTCTATATCTGTAAATTTGCTGTTTCTAGTCATCTCTTATAAGTGATATCATCCAATTTTTGTCCTCATGTGTCTTGATTATTTCACTTACGCATAAAGCTTTCATGGTTCTTCCATGTTGCAGCATGTCTTATAACTTAATTTTTTCTCCTGGCCAAATAATATTCCATTGTGTATATGTACAACATTTTGTTTATCCCATTTATTTGTTGATGGGCATTTGGGTTGTTTCCAGCTTTTTGTTATTGTGTATATTGCTGCTGTAATTGTGCACGTACCTATACGTGATCCTGTTTTCATTTTCTTCCCAAAGTCCAACTGTGTACCCGGCCTTTGGCTGTGTAAGAAATTGCTGTTTTAACAAATTAAAACTGCCTATAATAAATTATTTTTCTTTTAGCTTGATTTATCTCATGTTGATTTTTGTACTTCCAAACAAGAGAACACTAACAGAATTACCCATTTTAAATTAACAAAGTGATAATTCATGCATCTATATCAAGTTGGTGTATTAATTTCCTACAGTTGCCATAACAAAATGCCACAAACTGGGTGGCATAAAATCACAGAAATTTATTCTTTTACAGTTATGGAGGTTAGAAGTCCAAAACCAAGATGCTGGCAGGACCGCGCTCCCTCTGGAAGCTCTAGGAGAGAATCCTTCCTTGCCTCTTCCTTGCTTCTGGCAGTAGTGGGCCACCCTCGGCTTTCCTTGGCTTGTGGCTGCACGACTCCTAGCTGTGTTCCCTCTGTGCCTGTGCCCAAATTTCTCTCTTCTTATAGGACACCAGTTGTTTTGGATTAGGGCCCACACTTATCAATCAATTTGGTCTCATCTTCACTGATTACATCTGCAAAGACCCTGTTTCCAAACAAGGTCACCTTCCAGGTACTGGGGAATAGGATTGAACACATCTTTTTGGAGAACACAATTCAACCCAAAATTGTGCGTGAGTTAGATAACCCATTTTAATAATAAGGAATTGACTCCCACTGTATTTATAAAATCAAGTTTATGGTATGCAAAAAGATGAGGACCGGGACCTATCACAGAGGTACCACCCAAAGAGATCACCCTTGAGAGGTGCTGGTTGGATGGATGACCAATCAGCCTGTTTTACCAGATGACATTTATAGCTTATGCCCTCCCTATTAAAATACAGACAATTACAGATCTAATGAAGGTGGGTTATTGAGAGTAGGGAACTCAGAAGTGACAGCTATTCACACTTTCTGCTTCTTCTGTTGGAAATGTTTTTTTTTTTTTTCAACTTTTCACCTGGTGAAATTTTAATCATTCTTAAAGTCTCATTTCACTCTTAAAATGTAATTTAAGTCAGGTTACAGCCCAGCAGTAAGCCCTTCGGTACTTTCCCATTGCACACAAGGTAAATTCATACTTCTTTTACTGGCCTAAAAGGCCATGCATGCTTGCTCTGGTATCCACCGACACCTCCAAACTCATCTCATGCAACCCTCTTCCCTTAATAGCACATTCTTGTAACACAGGCACTTGATCTCTTCCTCAAACACACCAAATTTACTGAACTGGAGGAAGTCTTCCAGAGAAGCGGGTTTTGGGGAGAGGAATTATCAGGAGCTTTGTTTTGGATTTGTTGAGTCTGAGATGTGTGTTGGACCTCTATGTGGAGATGTTGAGTTGGAGTTTAGGGGAGAGGCTTGGGCTTGGAGATACGAGCTGAGTAATCATCGGCATATACATGGTATTTAAAGCCTCAAGATTGGAGCAAATGGTTTGTAATGTAGAATGTAGGGCAAGTAGTGATAGAGAGCAATTAAGGAAGGGGGAATGATAACCCAACAAGAACAGACAAGCTATCGTGGGTAAACTTAAGGTTCCGGGAATGCCCAGGAATGACTATGGACTGTTAATTTCTGATGGGTATGGTAGGAACAAGTTCACAGAAAGGTTGCTATATTAGGTTATTTTCTTGGGGTAGAGTAGGAACATGTTGGAAGTAAAGTAGTTATCTTAGGTTAGTTGTCTTTTTCTTACTCTCTTGTTATGGTTTGTTTGAAACGTTTTTTTTATTGTATGTTTTTAAAAAAAATTTTGTTTGATATAGTTGATTTTAAAAAAAAGTTAATAAAAAAATGAAAAAAAATATGCAGAGCCCCCTTGAGGAGCTGGTGGAGAATGCAGGGGTGTTGGGCTTCCCCACCTCGATGGTTGCTGATGTGCTCACAGACATAGGGGACTGGTGGTTTGATGGGCTGAGCCCTTTGCCCTTGGGAAGACTGTTGCTGCAAAGGAGAGGCTAGGCCTGCTTATAATTGTGCCTATGAGGCTCCTCCTGAATGCCTCTTTGTTGCTCAGATGTGGCCCTCTCTCTCTAGCTAAGCCAACTTGGCAGGTGAAATCACTGCCCTCCCCACTACGTGGGATCTGACACCCAGGGGAGTGAATCTTCCTGGAAACGTGGAATATGACTCCTGGGGAGGAATCTAGATCCGGCATCGTGGGATGGAGAACATCTTCTTGACCAAAAGGGGAATGTGAAAGGAAATGAAATAAGCTTCAGTGGCAGAGAGATTCCAAAAGGAGCCGAGAGATCACTCTGGTGGGCACTCTTACACACAATATAGACAACCCTTTTTAGGTTCTAATGAATTGGAACAGCTAGCAGTAAATACCTGAAACTATCAAACTACAACCCCGAACCCATGTATCTTGAAGGTGATTGTATAAAAATGTAGCTTATGAGGGGTGACAATGGGATTGGGAAAGCAATAAGGACCACACTCCTCTTTATCTAGTTTATGGATGGATGAGTAGAAAAATTGGGGAAGAAAAAAAAAAAAAGGCACCCAGTGTTCTTTTTTACTTTGTTCTTTTTCACTTTAATTTTTATTCTTATTATTTTTGTGTGTGTGGTAATGAAAATGTCAAAAATTAATTTTGGTGATGAATATAATGGTACTGTAAACAATTGCATGTACGCTTTGTTTTGTATGACTGCATGGTATGTGACTATATCTCAATAAAATGATTAAAAAAAAAAAACACTGCATAAACCTGAGAACTTTGCTGGGAATGATGAATTAAAGAAATGTTAAAAAAGCAAAACAAACAAACAAAGATTGGAGGACATCAATTGCAAGAAAATGAGTTAAGACTAAAAAAGAAAAGACATCCAAGTAGGAGTAAACATGAGATTGTGGTATCTTGAACGTCAAGTGAAGAAACTGTTTCAAGAGGGAGGTAGACATTAACTGTGCTGGTAGGTCAAGTAAGATGACACAGAATTGACTACTGGATTTGACTATGTGGAGGTTATTGCCTTGCAGATAGTAATTTTGCAGGCGAGATGGGAGAAAAAGCCTGATGAGACTAGGCCTAGGGTCCAATCTTCCTATGTATATAATAAAAATATTTCCCTCTGAGGTCCTGCTTTTGTACTAGAGCATTACAGGGGCATGAGACTCAGGTCACAGCTTCACATAGAATCCAAGACCTCTCACCTCCCTAGTCTTGTGAAATTTATCACCCCTTCTCTTCTACTTACTTCACCTTCTCCCCTTCGTCCTTGGCAGTTATTTGAGTTATTAGTGGAGTGGTTGTGGCAGAAGCCAAATGAGAGTGGTTCAGTAAGAGAACGGAACATGAGGGAGAGGTAATAAAGTTATGATGATGAACTGGCCCTTTTAACTACTTTGCCTATGGGAATGTACAATGAAGTGGCCTCTGTCACTGCCTTATTCTGTCTGCCCAAATACCTTAGGTTTGGGCCTGCCTTGGTCATCACCCTTCCCCTTAGTGTTTCCCATGAAATTATCTCTGCATAGGCTCATGAGAGCATCACCCATAAACCACGGGTTTCCCACTCTCCATCCTCTCTCCCAGGTCTGCCTCTCTCCCTGTCTCATTCACCATCTCAGAGAATATCGGCGGGTTTTCTATCTCACAAAGGCCTCCTAGTCCAGGCTCCCAAGAGCCCACCTTCTGCCATCAACCACCCAGCAGAACTGCAGCCAGGATAGGAAGTCAGTGGGGAGGAGTGTTGGTGGGCATAGGCCAAGGCTGGGCGAGGGGAGGAGGAGGGAGCTGAGGAACGGATAGTGGACTGTGGACTAGAGGGGTTTTCTTTTGGCCCCAGGTTATTCTCAGGTCAAGACACTTCAGTATATAAATTATTCAATATTGGCCTGGGAGGATACTTATCTAACAGGTATGTTGGAAGAAAGATCTTTCTATAAGGTCCTATGAAAAATTATCTTCTCTCTTAGTGAATTAATTAACTGAAGCTATTGTTTATTCTAAAGTCTGGAGCATCTATCCAGACTGGAAGGAGAAGGTGAATACTGGAAAAGGGTTCTGGTTATCCCAGGAGGTGAGCCCTGACAAGGTCAGAAAAGCAGGAGGGAAAAATTCTGAGGTAACCCCAAGGTATCTGGTGACAGAGGGAAACAGTCTTAATAATGTAAGTTTAGAGAAGTACTTTATGAATTGGTGAAGTCTTAAAGAGACTTGGTTTGCCCAGGACAGTGCTGATTTTTATGACTGTAGAGGGTCAATCTCTGTCAATAATTTTTTAGTGAGCACTTAACACTCAAAAGTGTTTTGGCATGTATATCTAAGGTGTTTTGAGAACTCCTTTTATAGATAGATAAGTCCTAGTACCAATTTTTCAATTCTGTATTTTTATTGCTGGTTGCTTTTTTTTTTTTTTAACAATTTTGCATTTATAGCATGCAATCTTTATAATTATTTGAATTTAGGTTTTCAAATACCTCACTTTGAGGACATATTGAGCAATTACTATCATTTCAAAATGTGACTACTTAAAAGACAATTTTATATTGAGAATTTTCCTGGAGTGTTCCTTCTCATTCTTTTTTGTACCATGTTAATCAAGGCCTTTTATTGATGGCCTAACTGATTCTCAGCCTCATTTATAGAAAGAAAGAAAAATCCTTTTTATATTTCACTTTGGAACCTCTGTAACATATTGAATTGCTTCTGCAATTTCTTCTTTACCTCTGATCTACCACAAATTGCTATTTTACACACTCTTTTTCATGGATATTCTCTAACATATTATAAAATAATTAATTCCTTCTCTATTCAGAAACTTCTTTGATTTTGCCCATTTAAATTCCAGATTTAGGTTGAGTTTATGCGCTTTTTGATTGGTGCATGTAATATATATGCTTTACACTTTGTGTTGTTTTAGAACATCTTCAGTTTTCTTGATAATTGTTCATTAAAAAATTCATGCCTTAAAGTCTCAAAAAAAAATGTTTTGGTTTGGATAAAAAATTTTGTGTTCATTTTAGCATTAAAGAATGGTTAAGAGTTGAGAACTGAATTTAAAAAGATGGAGATGGGTGGAAAGTAGAACATTATTGCCCACAGCTTAACATTTTCTTTTCTCCCCTAGAGCAAATACCCAAAGTACTAAGAAGGTAGATAAGGTGAGTCTGGTTCCTTGACTTTTTTCACCTCATTCTCTGCACCTCTCTTAGAACTGTACCTCTATATTTCTTCATCAGTATTATCCAGGATTCTGTTCTGAGGGAAAGAAGACCTAGGCCTGAGACTTCAATAGGAATGGCCTACACAACAATTCAAATTTATGAAGATGCTTCTAAAAGCTGTTAGCAGGTCCCTTTCCTTGCACAGGGCCCCAGACCCAGCATGCTCCTTGGAGATTCTTGGGAAACAGATAATGTCATTTTCACTGTTCTGCTCACCCATGCTTTCCCCTCTTACTATCTCTTTTCTCCTACTCTGAGGTGAAATCACGTGGAGTTTTGGCATGTGGTTATGGGCAAGGTCTGTCCAATGACCCAGGTGTAGATATTCCCAACAGACTGACTGCGTGCAGAGTTAGAACACATCTTCTTCCTGAGGATCATGTTTTAGGGCAGCTCTGTTTAATAGGGATGTAATATGAGCCACATATATAACTTTAAATGTTCACATAGCCACGCTGAAAAACATTAAGGGGAACAAGTGAAATTCATTTTAACACTATATTTTATTTTAACCCAATATATTCAAAATGTTGTCACTTAAGTATTTAATATAAAACTTAAGATGTTTTACTTTTTTTTTTTTTTTACGAAGTCTTCAACATCTGGAGTGTAATTATACTTACAGCACATCTCAATTTGGATTACGACATTTCAAGAGCCACATGTGGCTAGTGGCTATTGTATTGGACAGTGCAGATCTAGGAGAAAGCTAAGATCACTGGGGTCACGTGGAACTTGGTTCTTACCAGAGGTGGGACTTCAAAAATTACATAGCATCTTTGAGTTTCTGTTCCAGTTTGCTAATGCTGCCTGAATGCAAAACACCAGAAATGGATTGGCTTTTATAAAAGGGGGTTTATTTGGTTACACAGTTATAGTCTTAAGGCCATAAGGTGTCCAAGGTAACACATCAGCAATTGGGTACCTTCACTGGAGGATGGCCAGTGGTGTCCGGAAAACCTCTGTTAGCTGGGAAGGCACGTGGCTGGCGTCTGCTCCAAAGTTCTGGTTTCAAAATGCCTTTCTCCCAGGATGTTCCTCTCTAGGCTGTAGTTCCTCAAAAATGTCACTCTTAGTTGCATTTGGGGTATTTGTCCTTTCTTAGCTTCTCCAGAGCAAGAGTCTGCTTTGAATGGTTGTCTTCAAACTGTCTCTCATCTGCAGCTCCTGTGCTTTCTTCAAAGTGTCCCTCTTGGCTGTAGCTCCTCTTCAAAATGTCACTCACAGCTGCACTGAGTTCCCGCTGCCTGTCAGCTCATTTATATGGCTCCAGTGATCAAGGCCCACCCTGAATGGGTGGGGCAATGTCTCCATGGAAATATCTCATCAGAGTTATCACCTACAGTTGGGTGGGGCACATTCCATGGAAACAATCAAAGAATTACAATCCGATTGACACTGATAGGTCTGCGCCACACGAGATTACATCAAAAATAATGGTGTTTAGGGGACATAATACATTCAAACCAGCACAGTTTCCATTTCCTCATCTGTACAACTAATAAATTATCTACCTCAAAGTGTTCAAACTCAGCACATCTAAAACTCCTGATCTCTTCTCTTTATTTCCTGAACTTGCTCTTCTTTTTCCATTCCTACCACAGTTGTTGACTCCATTTTCCCATCAGTCTCTTAAGCTAAAAAAAAAAAAAAAAAAAAAAAAGAAAAAAAATCAAATTTTTCTGTCTTCCCCTACACATCTAGCCAGTCACCAAATCCTCTCAAGCATTTCCCCAAGTGAGTCCATTCCTCCCACTGCCATTCCTAGTTTGGATCGCCATCATTTCCAGGCTATCCCCTATGAATTCTTCTATGAATCCAGCTGTGCAATGACCACCCCCTCCCCCCTCACGTCACCTTGAGCAGCGGTCACAAAGCTGTGACATTCCACAGAGTGCCTGGTTTTAAAGTAATTTAAAAAATTAGCCTGAAACATTGAAAACTGGCAAATTTCACATGCAATTCCAAAATTCTGGCTTCATTGAACAACCGTGCAATTCCAAAATTTCACATGCAATTCCAAAATTCTGGCTTCATTTGACAACACTGTCCTTTTAACCTGGTGGCAATGAACAGATGGAACAGAGTAGCAGCGGCCTCTTTAGAAGAAGGCTTTCTCCAACCACTACAGCCTCCACTTGGTCCAATTCACTATCTGGAGAATATATTCCAAAATCCTCATATAGTGGCTAAAACATTTCATGATTTAGCCCCTATCCATGTCTCTTTAACCTCATTTCCTATCAGCAGTTCCTCATATTTTTGTTCCCATAAAATCAAATTACATTAGCATATATAAACCAGGGACTATAGTTAATAGTGCAACTATAAAAATGTGCTTTTCATTAATATAGCTCATTTAATTTAAACTTAGCAATTAAAATGTATAGAAAACACATAAATTTCGTATGCATTACGTGTATAAGCTCTCCAACTTCAAAATGAAGTCGTTTGGAAGTGAATTCTTATTTCTGCTGTTTTAAATCAGGAAATAAAGTTGTCCCCGTGTAAACACACACACATCAAATTACACATATCTCAGCAAACATGCCTCACCATTTCATGACTTTTTGCCTTTGTACACTTTTCTCTCTGGAATATTCTTCCCCATCTAGTTGGCTGGCTGAACTCCCAATCATCTTCGGAAACTCAGCTCAGATATGACTTCCTCTGGAAAGCCTTGTTTAATTCTCTTACCCCTTCAGCTTCCTGATATACATTAAATTAGATTCTCCTTCCTGCTACCTCTGTATCTTGTGACTATGTCAGTCATCACACTTATCATACTTCACTGTATATTATTTGCTCACACATCTTTCTTCCCTACTAGACTGTGAGTTCTTGGCACTTAAGGAATATGCCTTTTTTTGTTTTTATATTCTCAGCATTTAGTATAGTGCATAGTACATATTGCTGTTCTCAGATATGAATAACACCCCTTTCTTACTCAGGTTCAGAACGAATTAAGTCACTGGAGTCATGCAGAATCTTATCAATAAAAATGACTTTAGAGGAAGTGGCTTAGCTATGTGACTTCAGTGAGTTCTCTGCCACCTCATACTGAACTAGGCAGATTTACCATCCCAGTCACAGGGCTCTCCTGTGAATAAACTCGGGCCTCTGCAGCAGCCACAGACGTTTTCTGTATTGACAAAGACAGATTAGAACATGCCGAGGGCTTGATGAGAGAACCCAAAGGGCACTAACCCCAGCATGCTGAGTTCCTTCTACCAAATTCACCAATCAAATAACTCACATCTCCTCCATATTTTCTTTCCTGCACCATGGAGAGGAAATCCTCTCCCTTTTATGGAAACATGAGGAGCAGATAGTATAAAGCAGAGATTCACTAAATAAATGATCTATTAATTTGAAAGTGAAATCAAAGCAATAATGCATATCAAGTACCCAGCTACTTGTCAGGGGAGCTGCCAGGTGTAACGGTCGGTCGAGTAACACAAGTCAAAAGGAAAGTAATAGTCAAGACTTTAATCACTTACTGTGACTGTATAAGCAAGCGACTAATCAGGAGTAAGCACAGGCTCTCCTGATGTTCCATTTTTCTCCATGGAATGGTGCTGGGTGAGGGTCAAGTGGATCAGTGCAGTTGTGGGATGAGGGGATCTGGGATGGTAGGGATCATCTCACTGCCAAAGGAGCCCAGAACAAAAGGCTTCTGGTGTTTTATGGACTCAGGGGCTGAGAGGAGGGAGAGGGGGAAGGGCTAGCATAGAAAAGTACAGAGTTCTAAGGCAGAGGGGGACAGTTCTTTCAAAGATCCCCCACCCCCTTCTCCTATAAAGAAATTCCAGCAGAGGTGCCTGGGAAGGCCTCCCACCAAAGGCCCCCAATAAGGAGGCTTCTGAAAGGAGGTACCTGGGCCAGTAATGCAGATAGGCATAAGAGCATGGTTGGCCAGGTGTCCTGACTCCTTGACTGCAACTCCCTTCAGAGACTGCAGTGCCCTGGCTGTGCATCAAGTCTGGTGTAGGGAGAGTAGCTCCAAACCCCCCAGCCCACTATGTGAGGCCTGCCTTTGTAATTGCCTATGGTGGGGCTTGAAAGATCACACAGAGAATTTTGGCCAGGAGCCAGATTCCTCACTACTCATCTGTTGTATGACTGTTAACAAACTACACCAATATCTCATGGCTTACAATGCAAATTGTTACTTCTTGCCTAAGTTAACTGAGGGCATTGGGTCAACTGAGGCTTTGCTGGACTCAGCTGTCCTCACCCAGGCTTGGCGCCAGGCTGTCGGCTGAGTTGAAGTTTTCTCCAACCGTCTTCTCATCATGGAATCTGGGTTGAAAGAGCAGTCAAGCCAAAGCATGCAATTGCAATTAAGTTTCTGCTTAGATGAAGCACATGCTTTGTACATGCACATCCCTTTAGCCAAAGCAAATCATGTAGCCAAGCCAGGCAGGCATGTATAATTCTCTAATAGGAAGGGAAGTGATGGCTGGGAGCAGTAATTCAATCTATTACAGTGACTTGAAACAAGTTTCTTCTCTGCTCGGTGCCACATTTCTCTCATCCATAAAATATAGGAAGGAGGATGCACACCCCCCACCCCCAGACTATTGCCATTAGCTTCTCCTAGAGAAGATGAGTCCCAGCCTATTAGATACGGCCAGCAAGCACTGTAGCTCTCTCCTCTTCTGCCTCTGTGTCATAGCACTTCATTCTACAGGTTCTTCCACCTGATCTCAAATCTCCTCTGTGCGCTCATCACTGCTCCACAGAGCAAAAGGTGTTGCCTTCCTCTTAAAGGCCTCAGATCCATCCTCACGTGAAAACTCTTACCCTTATTTGGACCCCAAGCGACAAAATTCTTTTCACATTCCTCTCCTGCCCTGTGGCGCACCCTTTCACTCACCACCTCTGGAATCAGATTTTATCCACATTTATCTCATTGGAATCTTGAACTTCCTAGTTTTTCCTCTTTGATAATTTATTTCTTCTTCTCTAGAAATTTTCATTCTCTCTGAAAACTAGAGTGAAGGTGCCGTCCTCTTCTCTAGCATGAAGTCACATTTTGAGGAATCGCGCTTGGCTGGTTCTTGTCTCTGACATGTTCCTTACAGGGTCAGAGGTTCTACCTCTTTTGGACAGGGTTGAGCTATCAGGAGAAATCTGGTCCCTCCTTGACACACACTTGTTTAATTGTTTATTTACTTGAAATGTCCCATTCTTGCTCTGACAAATCCCAGTCCTCTGGGAGTTTTGGGGCGACTGGGTAGAAACACAAGGAAACATTTTCAGATGAGGGAAATGTTCCAGTTCTTGCTCGTGGTTGTATTTACACAGGCATAAATATTTGTCTGAAGTTGTTGAATCAGACATTTATAATGGGTTCACTTCAGGATATCTTATACCACAAAAAGATGATTTTTTTTAAAAGCAAGAGAAATATAAACAAAACAGTCAGGATGGCAGTTACCCCTGGGGAGCATGCATGGATGGATTAGGAAAGGCCCATGCAAGTAGATGCAGTGGGATCAGTTATATTCTAGCTCTCAAGCTGAATGGTAGGTGGGTTCTTGCCTTTCATTTCATTCTAGTATTTCATAATTTATGTTTATGTTACATATATTCTTTTGTATGTATCAAACATTACATTATAAAAGATAAGGGTGTGAGAGAACTTAAATCATAATGCACAGCCTTTAAGCCAGGAGAAGGAAGAGAGAGAGAATTTAATCTGAAGAAATTGTGAGGTTACAGGAGCAGGACATGACCTGAGCACAGGTGAAGAGGTGTGGCCCGGTGCTGTGAATGCAGAGACATAGCCTTACACCCTGGGTTTAGAAGACTCCACATTTCTCATTGAGGAGAATGCTTTGCCATAGTAGTGAGACTTTAAACTAGGCAAAAGCAGCCTCAGACAAACTTTCTCTAGTTAATTAACGAAGCTATGGGCACACACTACCTGTCTTCGGCAATTGCCCCAGAATCTTTAACCTGCTTCCCAACATCCCACTTTAAACCTCCCGTGTGGCACGTCACTGATCGCTTGTTTTGGTTCTCCATTCTTAATCTGTGGACTTGAGACCTGGACTTGGCTTTCATTACATTTCTCCTAATAGCTTAGCTTCCATACATTGTTTGGCTCTTCTTAATCCTAGATCCTGAGAGATTCAAAGAAATGTTGAAAATTAAGACAGCTCATTCTCCTCTAATGTATAATCTACAATATATACAAGTTTCAGGTGCCAAGAACTGGTGCTAAGAGAAGCAATGGGAGATATTATAGACATCCTGCTTTGGGGTGAGGGGAGGGGTAAAAACTTAAGTGCTAGGTGATAATGGGGAAATCTCCCCCAATGCCCAGAAGCCAATTTGCATATGCCTATTTCCTGTATTACAGTTTCAAACATCTCTCAGATCACAACTGCTTGTGATTTTGTTTTTCAGCTGTTTCATGCTCACTTACTGCTACACTGTGAAAGTTTAAATATGGAAGCTTGTATCTGTCTGAACAGCTTGACCCTGTGCAAATAATATGCAACAGCTGTCAGACGTTACACAGAATCTGGGGGACAGTGCCATTGGTCTGTGGCTTAATGATATGTTTGCATAGTGTGACTATCCTAGAGACTGCTGAGAAACAATAGTATGTACTGATTAGACATAGTCTAGAGGACATCCTTATCAAAGAGGAAAAGCATGCCGTTTGAATTTCAACAGCACCATTGGCTGGTGGGATTCTCACCAAAGTTTGAAACTGTCTTTGGGAAACTTCCTTTGAGATACCGAGTTCTTGGAGAAGGCCCTGATATATTAACATGGCAGAAATTGAATTAAACTCTAAAAAGGAGCACCTTTAATTTTCTCAGCCTCTGCAGGAGAGTGAATGGAGATTGGCCATCAGAGGGCTCTTCTTCTATTTCTATAAACATGCTGATGGGTGACTTCCGATGCTGACTTCCTGAAACCTCTGACACATTGCTGTCGTTCCACTCTGAGGTGAGACCTCTTCTTGATGAGAAGACATCTCAGTTACAGTTCCCGACCTAGCCCTCATGCTGCTGAGACTCTTGCTGTTGATCTGCGGTGAGTAGGACAACTCAGAGCAGGACGTGGGATCTCACCACACCGGGGCCCCACTTCCTGGGGAGCTGTGGGGACTTCTCAGGGAAATTTTTGGCTGGGGAGGCTCAGGGGTGCTTGGGAGTGCTCAGATCTCCCCTTCCAGCTGAGGGCTCAGCCAGACAGAGTCTTGAAGAAAACTATTATTCCAGTTGTTATCTCACAGAAAGTGTTCACTGCCTCTGTCTTCCTTTCCACCACTAATTCTGTTCTTATTCTTGGTTCTCTACGGCCACAAAGATAATCCATACAACAAACTGGCCATTCAATTCCTTGCCCTTCTTCCTATCAATACTATTTCCCTTTATCCCTTCTCAGCCACCCGCTCCTATTGTCAAACGCTGGCACTCGCCACCACCACCACCAACTGTCCCACTTCCAAAATCTTGTTTTTTAAGCTCTCCCCACCCCTGCACAACTACATTGTATTTCCAGCTCACTTTTTCTAGCACTCCATCTCCAACATGTCTCCAACTGCCCAGAATCCCTTTTTCATCATCACTTACTCCACTTGGATTCCTCCTTTCTCACAGTTCTCAGCTTAGGTTCTGTCACCTGTCACCACAACACGCCCCCATATGCACCCTCATCTCTCTTCCCCAGCAGTGCTCTCCTGAATATCACATTTTCTGTGTAGATTACACTTGTGCCGAAGCAACTGAATGTGACTTTCAATAAAGGGCCTTAATCCTGCTGGTTTATCTCACTTTAAATCTAAGACGACAAATCTCAGGTGGGCCACCAGCAGTGCTGGGTTGTTCTGCTACCCGTTCACAGTCAATGCTCTCCTAGTGTGGGGGACCATTGTTTCATGTCTTCTCCTTTCTCCTCAAAATTCTCCCTTCTTATTCTCAATTTATGGCCTCACTTCATAGTTCATTGAGAAAATAGGAGCAAGAAGAAAATTTCCTCATCTTCCTATTGCCATAGCTACCAACCCACCCACATCTGAAATTAATTTGTTTTTCATCCCCTTACCATGAATATATTTTCCCTCATCCTATCAAATACAGGACTCTCCCTTGTGCACTGTCTCTCAGGCCCTCTTGCCTTCTCAAAAACTTTGCCCCATCGTCAAAATATTTCTCTATTCTAGTATATTCCTGTATATATTTAAACATGCTACAATACATTTTATCTTTAAAAACAGAAACATAGTCTGATGGTTTCCTTCATCCACTGCATCATTTCTGTCTCCCTTTTCAAAGTTTTCAGCAAGTTCCTGTCATTGCTTCATCTGCTCCTATCCTTGCTTTAGAAATTCATTTTTAATTTACATTACAGTAAAATTAACTTTTTTGATATACTGCTCTATGAATTTTGACAAATATTTAGAGTCATGTAACAAACAAGCACTGCAATCAAAATACAGAACATTTCCAACCCTTCAAAATTCCCTTGTGCCCTTGCTCCCTTTGTAACCATCCTCCCCCATTCCTAACCCCTGGCAACTGCTAAACTGTTCTCTGTCCCTGTATTTTTCCTTATCTTTTCTTGATAGTTCTTTCACCCCCATTGCTCTACTGAAACTGTTCTTGCTAATATCATCAACCTCCTTCATGTTGCCCCACTCAGTGGTTAATTTTCATTTCTTGTTTTACTTGGTCTCTCAGAGGCATTTGACACAGTTGATCACACATCCAATTTTTTTTTAAATTACTGTGGCAACATATGAGCAACATAAAATTTCCCATTTTAACCACTTATGAGTGTACGATTCAGAGGTATTAATTGCATTCACAATGTTGTGCTACCACTACCAGTATCCATTGCCAAAACTTTTCCATCACTTAAAAATACTCTGTACCCATTAAGCATCAATTCTCCATCATCACCACTGACCCCTGGCAACCTGTGTTCTACTTTCAGCCTCTATTAATTTGCATATTTGAATTATTTCATATAAGTGAGATCATACAATATTTGTCCTTTTGTGTGTGGTTTATTTCATGCAACATGATGTCATCAAAGTTCATCCATGTTGTCACATGTATCAGAACTTCATTCCTTCTTGGAGTTAAATAATATTCCACCGTATGTATATGTCACAGTTTGTTTATTCATTCCTCTATTGATGAATACTTGAGTTGTTTTCATCTTTTGGCTATTATGAATACTGCAGCTAGGAGCATTGCCTTGGTGAACAGATACCTGTTCAACACCTTGTTTTCAATTCTTTTGGGTGTGTACCTATAAGTACTTCCTCTTCTTAAACCATGTTTTCACTTGGCTTTTGGGACATGACATTCTGCTGTATTCTTTCTAACTCAATGCCTGCTGCTTCTCAGTCATCACTCTTAGATTCTTTTCCTTTTACTGACCTCAAAATGTTGGGCTTTCCCAGGTTGGTACCTAAACTTCTTCACTTCTCCATCCATGCTAACTTACCCAAGTGATATCTAGTCACTTTATTTGCCACTTTAAGTTAAACTCAAGTTTATTTCTCCAGCTTTGACCTCTCCTTTGAATACCCTGCATGTATTCAACTGCCATCAAATGTCTAATAGGCACCTTAAACTCAACCATGTCTCAACAGATCTCTTAACCCTATACCATCACCACCCATGACTTCTCCATTTCAGTAAATGTCACCACCATTCTTCCTTTGCTGTGGCCAAAAATCTAGGAGTCATACATAATTCCTCTTTTTTTTTACACTTTATATCAAATCTATAAGCAATTCCTGTTGATTCTACCTTCAAAATTTATACTGAAATCTGATGACTTCATAGCACCAGTGCTGCCTAATCAGAGCCACCATCCTTTTTCTTCTAGACCAACCCCTGACCCCTGTGTTCTCCCTGTTTCTCTCCACTTCTCTATTCTGTTCTCACAGCCTGGGAGTGACTTCACGCAATTGTAAGTTAAATCAGAACTACCTTCCATGGCTACCCTCCACATCTAAAATGAAATCCAAACCTTCTACCAAGTCCACAAAGCCCCTGTGAGTAGCCACTGCCTACCTCTCACGCTCCAATATCTACCTCTGTCACCCATCAAGTCAGTTCCATATGCTCTTTGTTCCTCCTTGAACAGCCAAGTTCTTTCTCTCCTCAAGTTTCTTCTTCAGTGTTCTTGCTGTTTCTTCTTCAGTGATGCTTTTTCCAAATATTCAGGAGTCTCCCTTCCTGACTTCACTCAGATTTCTAATCAACTAACATCTATCTAAATAGTTATGACTTATTTCTCTGCTTCATTTTTCTTATAGCATTTATCATCCTCTGAAATCATGTTATACACTTATTTAATTGGCTGTCTTCCCACAGTAAAGACTATCATTCATGTTCACTCCTTTAACCCCAGTGCCAGGCACAAAGCCTGGCATATAGTAAGCACTCAAAGTATTTGTTGAATACAAGAATAAATGAAATATGATTTTTACACTAGGCCACATTGCTTTCCTTCTCCTACCTGAGGAAATAATTATTCAAGTAAGCATTTAACTTAAAACATTAGGCATCTCTGACTAAGTGTGGTCTGAAAAAGATAATAATAGATGATATTACTTGACTGCTAACTAAATTCTAGGCACTATTCTAAGCACTTTATGGATATTGCTTATTTAATCCCCACAAAACTCTGTGAGGTAGGTACTACTATTATATCCATTTTACAGAGAAGAAAACTAAAGCACGGAGAGGTGTGGCATTTTTCCCAGAGTCACACAGCTTGTACGAGCTGGAGTCGTGATTCAAATCTAGGCCATTTGGTTATAGAACCTACATTTTACCCAGAATATTCCCCTCTTGGCCATTATGTAATAATATTATGGTCAGTGGTCAACTACTTGGTATAAGAGATGGAGATGGAGGGTGGGAAGGAGAGACATTAAAGGAGGATGGAAGGTAGAGAGTGGGGAGGGCATGAGCGGAGGAGAGTGGATTGTGGGAAATCTCTTGGAGGAGTTAAACCTGCACAGGTTTGGGATTTGCTGCTCTGTACTAACCTTTGTTGAGTTCTCTTCCAGCTCTTCTCTGTGAAACAAATGGTGAGTTGCACTTCCCTTTCCTCTTCATGGCCTGTGGGTACCTTGTCCCCCGAGTCAGCACAGAAGGCATTGCAGATAGCTGTCTGGACAGTCCCTGCTCATCTGAGACACATCTGGCGACAGTTGCCGAGATGTACAAATGTCAGTGGCTCGGTTGGGCCCGGGCTGCTCTATGTTCACACGCGTCTCTGCGGTTGACAGGTGTGTGCTCTGCTGGGCAACTGGGGCTTGCTGTGACCTTCTCAAGACTGTAGTCATACTTCTGGGAAGTCTCAGTGCAGGGAGGGAGATGCCATTTGCACAAGGAAGGCGGAGGGTGCCGAAGATTGGGGTTTAGAAAGATCTCTGTCCTCCCAGACTCGGGGCTCTGAGGCCCTTATGTATTCCCCGCCTGGGTGCTCCACCAGGAATGCTGGACATCCTTGGAGAAAAATGTCACAGTCAGTCATCAGGCCAAGTGAGACATGAAGAGGTACCGCCGCCTCCTTCTTGTCTTCAGCCCCGCTCTGCAGCCACAACTGTTACACCAGTTATTTTTCCTCTTGGACTCTGGTTTATGCAAACTCATTTCATCACTCTGATCCTGATTCAAAGTCCCACCTTACTTAGATGAGGAAAGGAGGAAATTTTGCCCCTATAGAAAATCTTTCACTAAGGCATGTTTAAACATAATCAATGCGAAAATTGCTCTCGTGCATAAAATATTAACCACAGGGTTAAAAGAGGTTGTGCTGTGACCTCAAGAACTAGGGGACCCAGGCTACAGGATCTGATGGATTAAGAATTCCTGTGACAAGATTCAGAACTTATCCAGGTAGGTTCTTCACATGATGGTTGTCCAAGTGTAACCTGTGACTTGGGTGTTGATTCTGGCCCCACTTTCACCCTCATGAAACCACCACTAATCCTACCTAGCCTAAGCAGGAATCACAAGCCACATCAAGGATAAGAAACAAAGTTTCTGCCACTGGTATTTGACAGGGAGTCCGTGCTGCCTGGGAATCATGTGGAACAGGTTCTGAGCTGCAGGACTGAGCTCCAGACCCTTGCAGCAGGTCCTGTCCACCTTTATACTCCAAGCTCTGCCCCATCCCCACAGCCCCACTCAGAGGAGGGAGTTACAGGGGCCTAAATGCCCTTCTATGTTCGTTTCTCTGCTCAGCTCCAAAAGCTGTGTTGCTCTTCAGTCCTCTGGGGACCACAGATTTCCAAAGAGAATAAAGTAACTCTAATGTTCAGAGAATCCTATGCTCAGCACAGAGCAAATATTCTGGTGCCATAGATGGAATTAGTTTTTAAAAGTCCCAGGAAAAAGCATTCCAGTAGGAAAATTTAGAGATGACAGATGTCTAACCAGCACTTGGCATTTTCATCTGGTGAGGAGAGAAAGAGACTTGTCTTAGGAAAATTCTTAAAATTCCCTGAAGGGCAGAGGCTATGAGGATTGGATAGACAAATGTCCTAAGAACCATTGCTATCACTGTGACATAGTGACATTTCATGGGCTTCTGGGGAGATAAGGAGATGAGGTAAAAGCAGAGCACAACATTAGCTACATTTATTCATTGAGAAAACAGCCCCTAAGACAGTAAGGGATACATCCCTGAAGCTTCAGGTATGGGGTTGAATTTGCGCTTTATATCATGGCTTCTATAGAGGTTTATGTAGAAGTTTCAGAGCAAGGGAGTTGGGCTATATGGATATGTGGGTACAGGGCATTTGCAAGCAAGCTCATGCCTGTTATTTCCAGTAGAAATATCAATAATAGGGGCAGGAGAGGTTTAGCAAAGAAGGAATCAAATTGTCCTATGTCTTTCCTAGACTGGCTGATCCTCCAGTCCCATATTCTGTCTTTGATGAGATGGTGTGGTCCTGATATGTCAGGGGAAAGAGAACAGAAGAAAATAACCAATATGACTTGCAGCAAGGAAGGAAAAAATGTATTCACTTTTACTAAAATGTCAGGCCCTTGGTCACTATTGCTGCAGTGTCTCTGGGAAAGGTGTTTAATTCATGGATAGAAACTTCAAAAGGATACATTTCAAAGGCGTGGTTGTATTCCAGAAGGAGATGATGCTGCACAGGTGCAGGCTGCTGGGGGTGAGCACAGTGGGCTCATGTCAAAGGAAAGCCCATGGGCCACTGTGGGCGGGTGACGTGAAGGGTGGTCTTCGTGTCCAGCTGGTTGTCATTGAGTCCTGCTTGCAAGCGCTGAGAACACAAAGTGCCTCTCACCAGGGACTCTAAGCCCCAGTGCCCTGGAATACATGTTTAATGTTTCTCTCTAGAGCTGCTGTTGTTGATAGCCAGTCCCTCCCAGTCAATAGAGGTGAACTCAATGATCCTGCCCTGTGAGACTGGGCTTGCTCCACAGGAGCCAGGCGCACAGCTCCAGTTCTGCTTCTTCAGAGATGGCTGGGCCCTAAGATCCATCTGAAACCCATCCCTGGAGCTCCAGATTGCTGCCATGTGGAGAAAAGACTCACGGTCTTATTGGTGTGAGGCATAGACGATGGAATCCAAAGTCATTCAGAGCCAGAAATACCAGATATATGTACATAGTGAGTGCCATTGGGGCAGACTGCCAGGGTGAACTGAGCAGGGCAAGGCAGAACAGGGACATGAGGCCAGTCCTCTCTGTCTGTTGTGTTCTGCTCCTGAAGGTGTAGGAGCTGTTCCAGAGAGGTACCTAAGCCTCTCTCTTGGCCAGGGTGCTTAGGGATCTTCTTTTATCCTTGCTGTTCTCACTGAGGGAAAGAGAAGAGTATTTAGGACACACATACCATTACGTCCACAGTGAGCTGGAGGGTATGGGGAAACAGTTGTATAATACATGGTTCCCAACCATGAGAAGTTGATGTTCAATCAGCACTCTTAAAAACTAGGGTGAAATGTGTGATGATATATTGTATGAGATTGACAGACAGACAATACACTGTAAGAGAAAGCTATGTGGAAGAAGTGCATGGAATACACTATTGGGGAAGAGCTAATTCTACATTATTGGAGAAGAGTGTTTGTGATCCTGAACCATGTTATTTAATGTCAGAGTTGACCCTTCCAATATTCTTTCCCTTTCTTAGATGAAGATGCATCCATTGCGTCATAAAGCAAAGGTCTAATACCTCCACACTTGCTCAAAACTCCACACTGGTTAAAACAGATCACAATAACAACTACTAAAAGATACATAGCTATCTTCATGAACAGTTAAGTGCAGCAGGCCACATTGCTTTATTTAGTACTCACTAATTGAATCCTCATAACTGTATGAGATAACTATCATTGCTATTTCCATTTAGCAGATGGTAAACTTTCATGAAGTCCAACTTACCAGTTTTTTCTTTTATGATGTTGTATCTAACAAATCATTGTCAAGCCCTAAATTTCTCTTATGCTATCTTCTAGAAGTAGTAGAGTTTTGGACTGTACATTTAGCTCTATGATCCACTTTGAATTAATTATTGTGAAAGGCATAGGTCTGTATCTAGATTCATTTTTTTTCATGTGGATGTCCAGTTGTCTCAGCACCATTAGATAGAAAGACCATATGGGAAACTGAGTCTCAGAGAAGTTAAATAACTTGATCAATTACATAAGTAAGAGTTGGAACCAATATTCAAACTCAGGCATTTTGATTTGCAACTGGACTACTGTGCTTTGAAAAATAGGAGCCTGAAAGCTCAAGAGTCTGGGAGTCACATCATTCTAGGGAGGGAAATGGTAATGCCACATCCTGCACAGCAATTTTACTCTGTCTTCTTACCCTACACCATCAACCAGCCAGTGCCAATTCCACATCAGCAGAGATCTTTGTTCTTTTCTTTAAACTATATAAATCTCTGACTTTACCAGAGGCTTTGCTTTCAGGACTGTCACACCCACTCCCTGTCCCTGAAACCTGCCCTACTGAGGATCCTCCCATGTCATCTATTCATGCAGGAGTCCCCGTCTCTGATGTGAACTTGGAGACACGGCCCCCAGAGGGACAGGTGATGGAGGGAAAGAAGCTGATCCTTGTCTGCTCAGTTGCCAAGGGGACAGGCGACATCACCTTCCTCTGGTACAAAGGGGCCTTGGGTTTAAACCTGGGAACAAAGACCCAGCGTTCCCTGACAGCAGAGTTTGAGATCCCTACTGCAAGGCAGAGCGACGCTGAGCGGTATTACTGTGCAGCTGACAATGGCTATGGCCTCAGTCTCAGTGGGCTGGTGAGCATCACTGTCAGAAGTAAGTTCCATTCCTCTTCATCTCAGCCAGCAGTTCTCAAACTCACTCTACGTTCCCCCGGGGCATCCTGAACAGGAAGCTCAAACGGAGTTGAACCTCTGTGGGCAGGGATGATGAGTCAGTTGTATCATCAGTCCCCCTCTGACTGCCCTACTGTCTCTGTCAGTTCCAGTGTCTCGCCCTGTCCTCACCCTCAGGGCTCCCATGGCCCAGGCTATGGTGGGAGACATGGCGGAGCTTCACTGTGAGGCCCAGAGAGGCTCCCCACCGATCCTGTACCGGTTTTATCGTGAGGATGTCCCCCTCGAGAGCAGTTCGGCTCCTTTTGGAGGAGGAACATCCTTCAACCTCTCCCTGACTGCAGAACATTCTGGAAACTACTCCTGTGAGGCTGCCAATGGCCTGGAGGCCCAGCGTAGTGAGGCGGTGACACTCAACGTCATAGGTACAACTCAACCTGTCTTAGTCATCGTCTCTTTCCCAGCACCTGGGAGAGTTTCTCTGATGCCACAAAGCTTCCAGGGGTGTGATACCAAAGATGGAGCTTCTGTTGGTCATGCTGTCTTGGGCAATGTATCTAAGGGGTGTGCTGGGTGTCTTTCTCCTCTCATCAACATGATAGACCGCAGGTCCCTAGGTACATAAGTAAATCCCCACCTGGGAGAGCAGACTTGGGGCCTACCACCCACACCCACGTTCTCTGCTCTCTAGGCCCCAGCCCTTCCCTTGGGGCTCACACACAGTCTCTCCCCTCAGTGCCTTCTGTGGAGAGAGGGGACTTTCTTACTTCTGGAACCATGGAAGTACTGCTTGGCACCGTTTGCACCACCACTGTAGCCCTATTACTTTGCTACTGGTTCCAGAGAAAAATAGGTTAGTATTTATAGAGATTGAGATTCTGTTATTGTGACCTTCATTTTCACTGAAATAGACTGGACTTGTGACATGTATACTATAAAATATGCCTGCATCTCACTAACCACCTTGCCTGCAGGTTTGCTCACAACCATCCAGTGAGTGAGAACTGCACTTATTAAAAGAATGCAATGCTTTCAGTAAAGTTAAGTTCTTACCCCCCATGTGTTATCAGTTGAAGTTCAACTGATACCTTGTACTTCTGTGATCTAATCTTTTACCCCAAAAATACAGCTATTTAAATTAATTAACCAGTCACTAGAAGAGCAATACAATATGTAGCTCCAGCTACACCAACCATCTCCCAGTACTGAAGTCAATGCACCAAGTTCTTAATTTACCTTAGGGTGAATTGCCACATGCTTTTTCTTCTCCCTGTAATGCTTGTCCATGCATCCATCCGTTCTAGTAATTGTGGCATCTTTCTCACTTTTCAGCTTAACTGCCATTTCCTCACAGAGGCTTTGCTGGCCATACAGCCTACAATTGTTCTCTTCTATTATTCTTCATCAAAGAGAGTATCACATTCTTTAGCTTCATACTTTATCACAAATGGTAATTATATATTTATTTGCTTATTTAACCTTGGCCTCCTGTTCTCCACTGAGCAAGCTGGAGACTGGGCAAGAGAGGACAATGAGATTCTTATTTAAATTCCAAGCTTTACTGGCATCTTTGGGCAATTCACCTCATCTATAACATGGCTGTGGCAGCCCCTGCCTCCAAGGACCTTTTCATGATAAGATTAGGTGGTGTTATTGCAGAAACAAAAACAAAAAGTACAATCGACTTGACAGTTCAGAGACTTGGGTTTCAGTCCTAGCTTTGGTACTAATTGGCTTTGTTGTTTTGGGAGGCTCGCTTATCTCTTCATCTATAAAATAAAAACTCTGCCTAAATTAAATTATCACCAAGATGTCCTCTGGACTCACACTGGGATCCAGCCACAGACATCCTGGCACAAGTTACACTGCCTGCACAAAGCTGTATGAAGGTGCTGAGAAAGAGGGCTGCCTCCATTGACATGTATGCTCATTTGTTTGACTTGCAGGAAAACATTCAGCCAGGGATCCACTCAGGTGAGTCCTCTGCTTTCGCCGTGTATAATGGTAATGCAGAAAAATTCATTTTAAACATTTGATTTGTCCCCTCTTGTGCACTTCTTTTCATGTTTTGTTATATCCCAAACTGTCACTCCAGAATTCTCCCACTGATAACTTCAAACATTCACTTGCTGTTCCTCTTGTTTTAGATTTCATTTAACTAATTAATTTAAATCATTTCATCATCCCTTCTAATTTGTCTCCTCCACTACATCTGCAGAAATAAGAAAGTTACATTTGCTTTGACCAAGATCATGCATTCATTCAATCAATCAACCAATATCTGAGGGTCTGTAAGTCATTCCATTAAGGGCTGAGAAGTATGAAAATATGAAAAGATCTTGAGAGTCTTAAAATATTTTAGGGTAAGTGAGGTATACACATATTTCTATAATGCAAGCCAGAATAATAAATGTACTGGAAAAATTGTTGATGAAGTTTTTAGGACGTTTAGAGGAGGAAAAGATTTTTAAAATACTTTTGTCAATATTTAATGATATGTTTTTATATCATGTTATTTTTCATGTCAACAATAATCATATTTTTTCCAAATCAGAGAATCGCTCTTTCAGTGATACATCTATATTAGTGACAATTTTTTTCTGGCCCTTCCTTAGACTACTTGTTCTGCCCAGCCACCTGTTTTCCACTTGGAGTGGGTGAATCAATATTTCTTCATTCAGTATTTAATGAGCACCTCTTATGTAAATGGCACTGTTCTGGGTGTGGGCGATACCACTGTGAACCAATCAGATAAGGACCTTATACTTGTGGAATATACCCTCTAGGGCATACTCCTTGGTGCCCATCTAAAGGGCTGTGGCTTTTACCATACACCTGTGCCTTCCAAGGGCTGATTTCTGCATGGATTAGTAGTCCACCCAGGACCTTTTAACAGGGTTCTCTCCTCAATGTCTCACTTGCTATGCCAGATAGTGTTATCTGGGATATCTGAGATGTTGGATTCTATCCCAGATAGATAACGTGTGTTTTTGTGTTTGCAGGAGCCCTCCCAGTCCTGTTCCCCAAGACCCTATTTACCGCAACTCACCTTCCCCAGTGCACCTGCAGTCTGTATACGAAAATGGTGAGGTTCCCTCAGTGACCTGGCCAAAAGTGGCTGGAGAGAGCTGGAGAGGGGGCAATGGGGTGACATCTGCTAGCCTAACCTGCCCTTGCTATGCATCAGCCACCTCTACAAATAAATATCCCATCTGTCTTTATGGCTGTGATGGGTGGGTAGATATGGAATATGTTAAATGGCAGGAAGAAGGGACTGTCATGATACCTCCTTTCTTCTCTTTCAGTGAACGTTGTAAGTGGGGATGAGGTTTATTCCTTGGTATACTGTGCTCAGCGGCAAGAGGTATCAGCAGCAGGTGAGGCATGGGGGAGTCAATTTGACTCTGAGTTTATCTTTCCTGGAACTAAGAGGATAATCAACGGTTGTGTATGGCAGTATGGCAGCATTCTCCCGAGTTGCTCTTTCTACCCTTGGACCTGACTGAGCATTGCTGTGTCGAGCTGAAGACTGATCTTTGGTCTAGAAGCTGCTTGTAAGAAGGAGCCAAGAATTGATGCTAACTTGGCCTATTTTCTATCTCACTCCCCAATCATACGGCAGCATCCATGCCCAAGCCAGGAATTTCTGCCTGCCCTCTTTGAGTAACCAAACCTCCTCTCTGTAGCATTGCATCACAGCTGCCTAGTTATCTTGCTGTTTTCTCATCCTACACATGGTGGGCCCAGCACAGCTGAGGGGTATAAAGTCCTCCTTTTATGCCAGGAAGGGCCCACTCCTCACTCCCAGGCTGCCCATTTTCATCTATACAGTAAGGGAATCATATTTGCAATAGGCAAAATAGCAAGACAGAAAATATTAGTGGAAATCAACCTACAGGAATCTGATGGGAGGGGAAGCAGCCTCTACTAATGTTTGTTTGGGGAAGGGTTTTACATATAAGTGAAATCTAAAGCATTTACCTCTTTCTCCATAGCAGAAACCCCGAGCACACCTACTGAGGATAAGGTGAGTTAGAGTCCCTATTGTCCTTTCCTCCATGCTCTTTCTCTTTCCTCTGGGAACTGGTTCTCAAACTTAAAAAATTATAGCCACTTAGGAAAAGCAAAAGATCCCATGGTTCCCTTCCTCCCCCATGTCCCCACATAACAAGGGTTAAAAAAATCAGTTATAACAATGGAACCTCAATGTAAAAGAAAATTTAGGAGGTTTACATGAATATTTACTTTAGAAATAGGCATATAGATAGTTTATAGTGCATACTGCATCTAAAAAGCCCAATTATTTGAAAATTGTTAACCTGAGAGACTGTTAAACAATACATACATCACTCTGTACTGTAAGATTAACTAAACAATCTGCAGCAAACCGGATTAATATTGAATGAAGCTAATAGTGATTTGTGTCATTAAAAATCAGTAATTTGTAAACTTTAAACAACTCAAGACATCACTGATGATATAAAATACTTTCTGAAAATTGCAGTTATTCCAACTCTGTGATTATGTGCAAGGACAGACGGTGCTTTGTAATTTTTATCTAGTGTGATGCGGCAGCCAGATATCTCAGGACAGAATTCAAGCCCTTGGTAAACTCCAGTGACTTGCTAAATTTGGTTTATGAATATGAAATTCTAACATCCTTAAAAAAATGATAGTCCATGGAACTGTCTGACAACAGCCCATGAAAATTAGGGAAGGCAGGATATATTTGCATCAGTTTTCAGCTCACGAGGAGCACTGTTGTAGCTCACCAGTGGGATGCGGTCCTTTGACAATGCTGCTCTTGGGCCACAGTCTTCAAAGTGCTCTAATCTATGTGCTTGCCATGATAGGATGCACCCATGCTAACTGGGAAAGAGGACCAGAGGGAGGCATGCTCCTCTGCTCTAGACATATCTGTTTCTTTGTTTCCAGGTATCCTCAGCCATCTATTCTAAGCTGAAGAAGGCTAGAGCTACAGATTTGGACTATGATGATGTTATATGAGGTTATGGAATATCGTTGCTCTTGCAAAACCATCCCTGACCCCAAACCTCAGACCCTGAGAGATTTCCAATACACCTCACCAAGGTGCTTTTCCTCCCTGAAATTATTCCTTCGTCTACCATGAAGTGAAGTCAGCACCAGCCCTGAAGAGCCCTTCCAAGAGAACCACCATGGACACAGGAATGGGAAGAACTATGTTCCTGGAGCCCAATTCCTTTTGGTTCCTTGGGGACAGGTCAAACTGTATTCTTCTTTTATTTTCAAGAGAAAACAAGGTAGAATAAAATAACTTGGGCTCTCAAGGGAAACAGACAATGAAACTTAGAGCGCATGGATTCAAGGTTAGTGATTTTGCAGAAATACTCCATAGAGAGAGCTGTGTCCACCATTTGTCCAAGTGCTTTCTCAGCAGACGGAACAGGACCTAGGCCTGCCACGTACATTGACCATCCCGTTTCTGCCTGAAAATACAAAATTCAGTGCATTTTGGGTCATTTTTTGTTACCAAATTAGGACTAAAACTAAGTTACATATAAAATAATTATATCTACTCAATTTTAGTGAAATATTTTCAGGCTGATCTAATGCCCCATATTTATAATGAGAGATCATCTCTGTAGGTTCTACCACATCAAAAATTCTGTATTTGTTGCAACTTCTTGAAGCTTTATGAATATTTTTTCTTCTCCTTTTCATAAACTTCTTGAAAACATATGGTAATATGATTTGGGGTCTGTATTTTCATTTTAAAATAATCACATTCACATTCTTATAAATTAAAACTATTTACTATACAAAGGAAAAAGATAAAGTCCTCCTTATAATCTAACACCACAAGGTGTAACCATTGTTAAAAACTCAACAATGTAGCTCTCCAGATATTTTCCTATTTTTGAACAAACATATACATATACATGTAAATATATAGATATTTAGAAAGATATCTATTTAAAGGAATATCATTAGGTATTTTCTAGTCTGTTTGTAGATATATTATACTATTTTAAAAGATTGCATTGTATTCTGTTGTGTAGATAAAAATTGTAATATATTTTAATGCTTTGTATCATTGATGGGCATAAAGATGGCTTCCAAAGTTTTTGTATTATAAAACATAAAATAATGTTCTATACAGTCATATTTATGCACCCCTTGCTAGTTTATTGAAGGAGATAATTTGGAAATCTGGGATTACTACATTTTAGGTTATGCACATCAGATGTTTTTGTTAAATATACTTAAATTGCTCTCCACTAAGTTTGTATTAATTTACACAACCACCAACACTGCAGGAGAGAATCAATTTGTGGGTAAAAGGCATCATTGTTATTAAAGTTTATGTATTTTAAATTATGAATGCAGTTGAACATCTTTCCATAAATTCATTCTTAATTTGTAGTTCTAAATATTTCCTGTGTTTAGCCTTTGTTTATTTTTCTAGGTGATCATTTGTCTTTTTCTTATAGCTTTTATAGGAACTATTTATTGAGTCATAATTTATATACAATGAAATGCACAGATTTTATGTGCACAGTAGATCTGTGCATTTCACTGTATATAAATTACAACTCAACCTGACAAATGCATGCACCCGAGGTAACATAAACTCCTATCATGATATGGAATATTTCTATCACCCCAGAAAGTTCCTTCATAACACCTCTCAGTCAATTTCATGCCCCTCTTGAAACAATTACCAAGTCTTATGTATTTTAACCATTTCTCTATTGTATGTGATGCAAATAATTTTTCCAATCTTCACTTTAATTTTGGTTTCCAATAAATTTTAAGATACGGAAGCTTAGTTTTTGTGCAGCTAGATCTCCCATTTTTTACCCTTCTTTGCTTCTGAGTTTCTTGTCTTTCTGTCATTTTATATCAGACCATGTTACCATTTTATAAAAATATTCTATTCTCCTACACTTGCTTATAATACTTTGATAGTTCTGTTTTACATTTACTCAATGTATTATATAGGTTTTTGGTATGAGGCAGGGATCTAACTTCTACTGTTTTGGTTTTATATTTATATATTCACTTTTTGGAAAATTTTAACTATGTGACTTGGGATCTAACTTTACTTTTTCAAACATATATAAATTATACACTGTTATTTAATAAATAATTGATTATTTCTGCTTCAATTTCAATGCTTCATTTATCTCATCCAAATTAAACAAAATCTGTATTTAGACTCTGTTTAATACCACTCTTCTCCTTGCAAAATCCACTTGAACCGCATTAGCTTTGGTGTTCCTCAAACACATCAATGCAGGACCTTTGTACTTGCTAATTCCTATGCCTTGAACTTTCTCCTCATAGCCTTCCTGTCTTATTTCCTTCAGTTGCATTTTCCACTTTGAGTTTCTGTTTATGGCCCATGGAAATTTTATCTTATTTTCTTAGGACAAACGTGACTTTTATATTTTATGTTTTGTCTGCTACTGCAATGTATTTGGAGTTCAGGCAAGAACTTAAAGGATAAAATTGGAGCACCATTGTATAACTAGAAGCTTGAACTTCTTTACATGATCATCCCTCTTCTATGGAATCTTTACCTTAATACTCTAATTAAACTTCTTCATTGCTTCTTATATCCCACACTTTATTTTTTGACCAATTTATTTCTTCATGAACTATAATTTTTAAGTTCTTTTTGCTAGGGTCAGTGAGTGGTATATTCACTGGGATCAAAAGTCTAAAAGGAGAACTGAAGGTTGATAGTATGTGAACACTGAAACTTACAGGTGATCAAGATGATGGTGTAAGACAATCCAGGGTGCCATTCCCCCACAGACTCTTTGAACAACTAGCAAAAACTGGCAAAGTCGTCTTCTTCAAAATTCCAGAAAACAGTTAAAGGGTTGCAGTAACCTAAGCGAGTGTCAAATAAAGAAAATGCAGTTTTAAAATGGCAGGGGAAGCTGATGGCACCATAGCTGCTGCCTCTCCTCCCCCCAGAGTGGAATGGAGCCCTCTGCATCCACAGTGACCCTGTCCAGAGAGAGCAGCATAAAACCTGTGCACACACTGGGGTGCTGCATGTCCACACCAATCTATAGGGTGGCAGCCTGAAAGACTGAACCAAGAAACTTCTCTTTGGCTCATCTTCCCAGAACTTGCCCTGCAGGCAGGAGCAGCTTGAGGACCACTAAAGCAATGTAAGGAATGATGAAGTCAAAGCCACCTGGGGTGAGGATTACAGGCCTTAAGACATAGAGGAGACCACCTAGAAGGGATGAAAAGTATTTTATAGGGAGTAGGGAATATTCAGATTCCTAAAAATGGGAGGATTCTTAAGGTCAGGAGCCAGCACAATCCAGGACACAATACAGGCTGAGAAGACAGAGAGGTCCCCATACTTCACTTTTGCCTCAGACTGACTTTCTTGACAAGCGGACTGGACTCTAAAGGACAGCACTGGACAAAGCAGAGCCAATTTGCAAAGACTGTGAAAGATGTTTTCTTGCACTGGTTTGTTTGTTTTTGTTAGCCTTGCCACTCAGGGAAACTTTTGTCATATGACTAACTGGGTACAAATTTAATGAACAGATGGCTTTGGGACTAAATACCAGAGTTAACACACTAAAATATTAAAAAATACAGTGTGCAACATGATTACAAGACAAATAATGAAACAGGAAATGATAGCCTATCAAAAGTAAGAAGATAAACATCCAAAAACTAACAATGAGGAAGACCAGGCCTTGGACATACCAGAAAAATACTTTAAAAAATGATCCTCAATGTGATCAAGGAGATAAAGGAAAACACTGAGAAAGAACTAAAGGATATCAGGAAAATGATAACTAAACAATCTGAGACTCTCAATGAACAGAAATATTTAAAAAGAATCAAACAGAAATACTGAAGTTGAAGCCTACACTAACTGAAAAAAATTCCCTTGAGGAACTCAACAGCAGATTGGAGCTCACAGAAGAAAGAGTCAGTGAACTCAAGACAAAACAATAGAAATGATTCATGCTAAAGAAAAGAAAGAAAAAAAGAATGAGTGAAGTGAACAGAGCTATTCTGGTTTGGAGCTTTTATGTACTCCAGAGAAGGCCATGTTCTTTTAATCCATTCCTGTGGGTGCAGACCCTATTGCAGGTGGGAACTTTTTGTTAGGTTATTTCAATTGAGATGTGTCCACCCATTCAAGGTGGGTCTTAATCCTTTACTGGAGTCCTTTATGAGAGGATAAAAGGTAGAAAAAGCTGAGAGAACTAAGAGAAAATCCCTGAAGGAGATAAAAGAGGACCCACAGAAGCTCAGAGAGGAAGCCACTGGTACCAAAGTGAAGGACCAGCAGACTCTGGCCATGTGCCTTGCTATCTGATAGAGGAAACTCGGATGCTAGCAGCCTTTCTTTAGAGAAGGTATCATGTTGTTCATGCCTTATTTGGGACATTTTCATGGCCTTAGAACTGTAAGCTTGTAAATTAATAAATCTCCATTGTAAAAGCCAACCTATTTCTGGTATATTGTTTTCCAATAACTTTAGCAAACTGAAACAGAGTCTGAGAGACCTGGTGAAAACCATCAAGTGGATGAATACATGCATTATGGGAGTCCCAGAAGGCGAAGAAAGAGAGAAATGGGCAAAAGCAATATTCAAAGAAAAAATGGCAGAAAACTTCCAAAATTTAACAAAGAACATGAATACACAAATTCAAGAAGTCCAATGAAACCCAAATAAACTCAAAGAAAACTACATCCAAATACATAATAGTCAAATGGTTGAATTTGATGGACAAGGAGAGATCTGAACACTTCAAGACAGCAGCAATTTGTTATGTACAAGGGAAATGTGATTAAGTGCTTATTTCTCATCACAATCCATGGAGACAAGGAAGCACTGGATGAATTATTTAAAGTGCTGAAAGAAAATAATTGCCAACCAAGAATTATATATCCAGTGAAACTGTCTTTCCAAAATGAGGGGGAGGTTAAAATGTTCATAGATAAACAAAAACTGAAGAATTTTGTTACCACTAGATCTGCCCTACAAGCAATGCTAACTAAAGGGAGTTCTTCAGACTGAAGGGAAAAGATACCAGACAGTGAATCAAAGTGGTATAATGAAATAAATACCTCCAGCAATAGTAAACATATTGGTAATTATAAATTTCATTACTATTTTGTTATACTTTTTGGTATGAAACTCCACTTTCTACTTTAGAGGTTCTAAAGACAAAGTGCATAAGAAGTACTGATAAATTTATGGTGTTAGAAATACAATATATGAAGATATAATTTGTAACAAGTACAACAAAAAGGTGGGGGCATGGAGAGATATAGGAAGAGTCTTTGTGTACGCTGTTGAGGTTAAGTTGTTATCAAATCAAACATGGTAGTTAAAAATTTAGGATACAGTATTAAATTTAAGCCCCATGGTAACCACAAAGAAAATAACTGGAAAATACATACAGAAGGAAATGAGAAGGGATAAAATGGTACTTGACAAAAATTAAATAAATAACAAAGTAAGCATTACCAAAAGAATTTTGGGACAAAAAATGTGTAAGACTTACAAAGATCAAATAAAAAAGTTGCCAAAGAAAGTCCTGCATTATCAGTAGTTACTTTAAATGTAAATGGATTAAACTTTCCAGTCAAAAGCAGAGATTGGCAGACCTGATACAAATGCATGACCCAACTGTATGCTGTTTATAAGACATTTACCATAGATTCAAAACACAAAAAGGTTGAAGGTGAAAGGCTGGAAAAATATACTATGCAATTAGTAACCAAAAGAGAGCTGGGGTAGCTGTACTAATATCAGATAAAAGAGACTTTAACTCAGAAACTGTCATGAAGGACATAGAAGATCACTGTATACTGATAAAGGGGTTGATTCAAAAGAAGAAATAACAATTATAATATATATATATACATCTAATGGCAGAGCCCCAAAATACATGAATAAATACTGACAGATTTGAAGGGAGAAATAGATGGATCTACATTAATAGTAGCAGACATCAACACACCACTTTCAGTAATGGATAGAATGTCTGGACAGAAGATCAATAAGGAAATAAAAGACTTGAACAATGCTATAAACCAACAGACATACATAGAACACTTCATGCAGCAGCAGCAGAATACATAATTTTCTCTAGTGCGCATGAGTCTTTCTGCAGAAAACACAATAAGTTAAGTTACAAAACAAGTCTCAATAAATTTTAAACTATTTAAATCATGCAATGTATCTCCTCTGACCACAATGGAAAAAAGCTATAAATCAATAATGGAGTGAGAACTGGAAAGCTAAACCAACAATGGAAGCTTCAACAACCAATGGATCAAAGAAGAAATCACAAGGGAAATTAGGAAATATCTTGAGGTGAATGCAAACAAAAACACAACATACCAAAACTTATGGGATAGCAGCAAAGGCAATGATGAGATGGACATTTATAGCTTTAAATGCTAACATTATAAAAGAAGAAAGACTTCAAATCAAAGACCTAATCTCAAAAGTGGAAGAACTAGAAAAAGAAGAACAAATTAAACCCACAGTAAGGAAATAACAAGGACTAGAGTGGAGATAAATGAAATAGAGAATTAAAAAAAGAGGAAATTGATGAAACCAAAGATCAGTAAAATTGACAAATGTTTAGCTAGACTGATGAAGAGAAAAAGAGTGAGGATGCAAATAACTAAAATCAGAAATGAACATGGGGAGATTGGAACTAACCCCACAGGAATAAAAAGGATTGTAAAAGGACACTGTACATTTGTATGCCAAAAAGTTAGATAATGTAGATTAAACGGACAACTTAATGGACAATTTCTTAGAAATATGCCTGCTACCTACAATGACTCAAGAAGAAATAGAAGATCTCATCAGTACAATAACAAGTAAAGAGATTGCATTGGTAATCAAAAACCTCCCAACAGAGAAAAGCCCATGACTTGGTAGCTTCACAGGGGAATTTTACCAGTTTTTCCAAGAAGAATTAATAGCAATCCTGCTCAAATTCTTCCAAAAAATCATGGAGAAGGGAAACATTCCCTAACTCATTCTATGAGGCCAATATCTTTAAAGCCAAGGTCAGATATAGATACCCCAAGGAAAGAAAATTGCAGGCCAATATCCTTTATGAAAATAGATGCAAAAATCCTCAGTTAAATATAAGCAAATCAATTCCAATAGTACATTAAAAGAATTATACACCATGATCAAGTGGGATTTTTCTCAGGTGTGCGTGAGAAGTTCCGCAATAAGAAAATCAATTTATATAATACACCATGTTAATAGAACAAAAGGGAAAAAAGCACATGACCATCTCAATTGATGCAGAAAGGGCATTTGACAAAGTCCAGTGTGCCTTCATGATAAAACACTTAGAAAACTAGGAATAGAAGGAAGCTTCTTCAACACGATAAAGGACATAGGTGAAAAACCCACAGCTAACATCTTACTTAACGGTGAAAGAAATCAATAATGATTTCCTCTAAGATCAGGAACAAGACAAGGATGCACACTGTCACAACTGTTATTCAGCACTGTACTGGAAGTTCTAGCCAGAACAATTAAGCAATATAATGAAATAAAATGCATCCAAATTGGAAAGAAAGGAATAAAACTTTGTCTGTTTGCAGATGATATAATTCTATATATGGAAATCCTGAAAAACAAACAAAGCTACTAGAGCTAATAAATTAATTCAGCCATGTTGTGGAGTACAAGATCAATATGCAGATATCAGTAGTGTCTCTATACATTAGTGATGATCAATTCCATAGTGGTTGGAGAAGATACACTGTATAATGTCAATATTTTTATATTTATCGAGTCTTAAAAGCATGGTTTCTGAAGAAAGATCATCTAGATTTACATTTTGATTCCACTACTTGCTAGCTCTGTAATTTTCATCCAATTAATTAACCTCTTTGTGTTTCCTCGTGTAATATTGGGACAGCAATTGTATCTAACATAAAGTGTTGTTTTGATAATTAAGTGAAATCATTCATGTAAAATGCTTACAAGCATGCCTGGCACACATTAAGTGCTCAAAAAATAAATTATTATTATCTCTTTTCAAATGCACTTTCTCCTTATTTATTGTGTTTTATTGTTATCTGTTTAATACATTTTATTATTTTAAAAATCTTAAGGTTTAAAAATTTTTATTGAAACTTTTAGATAGTTCAACTATTTGATATTTTAGGTATTTAATCCAGAATTTATCACATATTTTGAATCTTGTTCATGGTTGATAGCTTGGTGCATGTTTGCAATTTTAGATTAAGAATCTTCTTCGGGAATTCCCTGTAGAGTGGGCCCTGTAATGTGGCCTTCAAAAGCAGTTTTATAATTGTTTCTTCTAAGCCTTTAGGGTACCACTGGCCCAAGACCAATTTTTATGGTAATTCCTTAGTTGGAGTTTCTCAGAGCACACACAAATTATGACTGTGACACAATAATGGGGTTTTGTTATTTCAAGGGAAACTTTCTATTCCCTACATAACTCATGCAAAGACAAACTTACGTGTCACCTGTCTGTGCTGGTGCATGGATTTTCTCCCCACCAACCACTCATTTGTTAAGAAGGAAGTCTCCAGAAGGTCCAGATTTTATCAGTGGGTTGAGTTTCAAGTCTCTGCCTTTCACAAGCAAGGTCTTGTCGTCCAGTTCTGCATGGGCATTAAAAGCCAAGCCCATAGTAATTCTCTAGTCGAATGTCTCTCTCCTTCCCCAGGAGAACAGCAGCGTCACTTTACATGTTTAAAACCACTTTTTTTTCCACTTCCTTTTTTTGTCGGTAATAGGGGAATTTCTGTTCTTTCTTACATCTTTAATTATGAATTTAAAACACTATATGCTGTCTATAAGAGACACACCTTAAATTCAAAGACAAATAGTAGGTTGAAAGTGAAAAGATGGAAAAAAAATACCATGCAAATAGTAACTAAAAGAGACCTGGGGTAGCTATGTTATTATAAGACAAAATAGACTCTAAGTCAAAGACAGTTGTGAGGGACAAAGATAGCCATTATATACTGACAAAGGGGACAATTCAACAGGAAGACATAACAATTTAAAGATACGCACCTAACAGCACAGCCCCAAAATATATGAAGCAAATGTTGACAGATTTGAAGGGAGAAACTGACAGTTCTACATTAATAGTAGCAGACTTTAAATCCCACTTTCAATAATGGGTAGAATATCTAGACAGAAGAAGACACATAGGACTTGAATGATACGTTAAACCAACTAGAACTAACAGACATATGTAGAATACATCACACAACAGCAGCAGTATATACATTCTTCTCTAGTATACATGGATCATTCTCCAGAACAGACAATATGTTGAGCCAGAAACCAAGTCTCAATGAATTAAAAAATACTGAAATCATAAAATGTATCCTCTCTGACCACAATGGAATTAAGGTAGAAATCAAAACAAAGGGAGAAATGGAAAATGCACATTTGTGTGGAAATTAAACAATGTACTCAAAACAATTAAAGGATTAAAGAGGAAATCAGAAGGGAAATTAGGAATATCTTGAGGTGAATGAAAATGAAAATACAATATATCAAAACATTTGGGATGCAGCAAAGGTGGTGTTGAAAAGGAAATTTATAGCTCTAAATGCTTACATTTAAAAAGAAGAAAGATTTCAGATCAGAGTCTTAACCTCAAAACTGGAAGAACCAGGAAAAGAGAGCAAACTAAACCCAAAGCAGCAGAAGGAAGGAAATAACAAAGATTAGAGTGGAAAAAAAAGGAAATGGAGAATAAAAAAATTATAGAGAGAATTAACAAAACCAAAAGTTGGTTCTGTGAAAAGATCGATAAAATGGACAAACCTAGACTGATGAAGAAAAACAGAGGGAGGACACAAATGAATCAGAAATTAAAAGGGGGACATAACTACTGACTGTTGAAATAAAAAGAACTATAAAGAGGATCTATGAACAACTGTACACCAACAAATTAAATTAGATAACCTAGATGAAATGGCCGCATTCCTAGAAACACACCTAGAAACACCCACAGTGACTTAAGAAGAAACAGAAGATTGCCACAAAATAATAACTAATAAAAAGACTGAATCTCTAATGAAAAACCTCCCAACAAAGAAAAGCCCAGGACCAGATGGCTTCCCAGGAGAAATTTACCAAATATCCCAAGAAGAATTAGCACCAATCCTGTACAAACTCTTCCAAAAAATTGTAGAGGAGGGAACACTCCCAAATTCATTCTATGATGCCAAACATCATCCTCATGCCAAAGCCAGTTAAGTTACCACAACAAAAGAAAATTACAGACCAATATTTATTTTGAATATAGATGCAAAAATTCTCAACAAAATACTAGCAAACCAAATCCAAAAGCACATTTAAAGAATTATACACTTGACCAAGTGGGATTTATCCCAGGTATATGAGTGTGGTTCAAAATAACAGAATTAATTAATGTAAAATAGCACATTAGCAGAATGAAGGAAGAAAACCACATGATCATCTCAAATGACGCAAAAGAGGCATTTGACAAAATCCTGAACCCTTCTTGATAAAAACTCTTAGAATACTAGGAATACAAAGAAATATCATCAGTATGAAAAAGGGCATATATAAAAAGTTCACAGTTAACATTCTACTTAATGGTGAAAGACTGAAAGCTTTCCCTCTGAGATCAGGAACAAGACAAGGATGCCCACTTTCACTATTGCTATTCAAAACTGTACTGGAATTCTAGCCAGAGCAATTAGGCAAGAAAAAGAAATAAAAAGCATCCATATTGGAAAGGGAAAAGTAAAACTTTCCCTATTTGCAGATGACAATATCCTATATACAGAAAATCCTGAAAAGTCCACACCCAAGCCTCTGGAGCTAATAAGTGAATTCAGCAGTATGGCAGGGTATAAGATCAACACCCCCAAATCAGTAGTGCTTTTATACACTAGCAGTGAACAATCAGAATAAGTAGTCAAGAAAAAGTTATATTTACAATAGCAACTAAAAGAAACAAATATCTAGGAATAAAAATCTAACCAAGGATGTAAAGCCCTTGTACAAAAAACAAACTACAAAACATTGCTAAGAGAAATCAAAGATGATCTAAATGAATGAAAAGACACTGCATGTTCATGGTTTGGAGCACTAAATTTTAAGATGTCAGGTCTACACAATGTGATTTACAGATTCAGCGCAAAATTTCAACAACCTTCTTTGTAGTGATGGAAAAGTTAATCATCACATTTATATGGAAGGCTAAGGGGCTCTGAATAGCCAAAGCCATCTTAAAAAAAAAAAAGAAAAGAACAAAGTTGGGAGAGGAACACTTCTCAATCTTCAAACATACTACGAGGCCACAGCAATCAAAGTAGCATGGTACTGGCACAAAGGCTGAGATATAGACCAGTGGAATAGAACCAAGAGTTCAGAAATCAATCCCCACATTTATGGTCCACTGATTTTTGACAATGGGGCAAAGACAATTCAATTGGGAAAGACGAACTCTTCAACAAATGGTGCTGGGGAAACTGGACCTCCATTTGCAAAAGATTGAAAGTGGACCCCTACCTCCAACAATGTACAAAAATCAACTCAAAATGTATCAAAGACCTAAATTTTACAGTAAGAACTATAAAACTATTAGGAAAAAAATGTACAAAGCATTGTCAATATCTTGTTTTAGGCAACGGTTTCTTAGACTTTAAACAGAAGTACAAACAATGAAAGAAAAAATAGATAAATGGAACCTTAACAAAAATTAAAAATTTTTTGCCTCAAAGGACTGTAAAATGACAACTTACACAATGGGAGAAAATATTTGGAAACTATATTCTGATAAGGGTTCATTATCTAGAATATATAAAGAAATCCTTCACCTCAAAATAAAAAAGATAACCCAATTAAAAATGGGACAAAAGACTTAAATAGTCATTTCTTCAAAGAAGATATAGAAATGGCCTTCTCCTGTCTCAGCTCTGAATTACTTGCCCAGTGGGGCCATCCATAGCTTTGCCATAATACCTCTTATTATGTCCTGAGTCCTCTTGGACAGGTGAAAAATAGTATGTGAACTTTTGCAACCCAGGAGTGGAAGTTTCCTGTGAGACACAGACAAACCTGTCACTAAAACACTCAGGAAATGACAATACTGATTTTGAGTGAGACCGTTAAAGAGAAAGGAAAGAAAAAAGGAGGCCAAAGATGAGACAGAATATCCAAGAAAGCAGCCACTGGGAAAATCTGAGAATCCTGCAGGGTTTATATTATGAGATTACAACTAGCTTGATTTCAGGGGATCTGGCATGGCTTCTAGGAGGAACTACTACCAAGGAAATCTAAGGGGTAAAGGAAGATGAGTGGGAAATGACCTCAATCAAGAGAAGCAGAGCAGGCTGCCTTAAATAAGTCCAGAGCAAGTTGGTAACTCAGTAAAAACAAGATTCAGGAGCCTGGAGTATTCCTGGATTCTGGTTTCCCTCTTATAACTCACAATTAATCAGCCACCAAACCATAGATATTTCTCTCTTCTGGTATTTAGAAGAGATATCATTTAGGCTCTTCTAGTATTTATCCCTTCCTCTCTGTCATCACGGACATTGCCTTAGCTCAGACTTGCAACCTTCCCATACTGCACTCTTTTAGTGACAACCTACTTGTTATTCTCTCTAATTGTGTACTCTACAGTCCACCACATACTCTGCTCTCAAAACCCAAAATGATCATGTTATTGTCATGGTTAAAATGTCATTTAGTCTTACACTAGTCTTGGAATAGTTAGGGGTTTATGGATGTTTCTCAACCTACATGTCCCCTCCACGTTCTGAACTAAGTTGAGAAATGAAATTCAAATGGAAGACAAAGTAATCAGCTTTATTAATGGCAAAGCCGGACTGGGTCATGTAGCTGGGATCTGAGCCAAATGGGGGAAGTCTCTACCTTTCTCTCAGTAAACTTTGGAACCTTTATTTTGGGAGGGTTGGGCCCAGTAAGAAAATAGAAGATCCTGGCTCCTCTGACAATAATTCCCCATTGGAAGATGAGTGGAAACATGTCACCTCTGCTTGAGGACTAAGAAAGCAGAGAGCAAGATGCCATGAGCTGGGACATTCACCACCATCTCACCAATCGGATGAGCCTCTTATCCTGTGAAAAGGAGCAAGTGGCGGGATGAGTGACCTTCACAGTGGTAAAAGGACCAGAAGGGTTTTATCTAATACTGTTCTTTCCTGGGGAGTGGAGTATGAGAGGTGGGAGTAATAATATGCTCTCTAGATTTTTAGCATGACATACAAGGTTATCCCTGATCTTGCTCCTACCCGCCTTTGGGCCTTATCTCTTGTGATGCTTCTTCTTGCTCCTAAGCATCTGCCATTCTAAAGTGCCTGTGGATCCCTGAGCAGCCCAAATTGTCCTTGCCTTCTTATCTTGCTCTTGCTGATTGCTGGGCCTGGAGTCCTTCCTTCTTCCCCGGTTTTATCTGTTTGATGAAAACCTACCCATCTCTCAAAATTCATTTCCTTTGGAAGCCTTTCCCCACACTCCTCAATCTCCACAGTGCCCATATCATACACTGCACAGAATGCCACTGGAAAACATACCACATAAGTGTGCTTACTTCATGTTAGTCTTCTGTTGCAGAGTGTAGTGCCCATAAGGATAGGGACCGTATATTTTCATCTGTGTCTAGCATAGGGCCCAGAGAGTAGAGGGCATCAAATACAACTTTACTGAATGCATTCATGCATGAATGAATGCTCCCCTGCCTGGACATCAGACCTGTATGAATGGGGAAGGAGTTGTTACTGGAGGATATCAAAAGAATGAGCAAACACCTTGGGTGAAAATAAAATTGAAAGTCAGAAGCATATTCTGGATCTTTGGTTCTTGGCTATTCTTCTGCAACAGTATAACTGATGCTCAGTTGCTAGGAAGACACCCACAGGAAGCAGCTGTGGATGACTCTCTTAAGGTTGGTTCAGTCAATGACCCATGGTCTACATTTCCCCATTGGTCCCATCCACCTGCTGGAAAACTCACACACTCACAATTTTAACAGAAAGCAAAAAGCTTCAGATCAAATTGTCTTTGACCCCTGGGGGTCCCTCTCCACCTGCTTTCCCCAGGGAGCCCAGGCTACTTACAGGAAGTGCTTACTCACACAGAGAGAGGACTGCTTCCTGTTGCAGGTCCTCCACTGGTGTCTTTCTAGAGCCTCACTAAGTGTTCCTGTGTCTCTGACTCCCCTCAGACCCCAAGACTGGATTCTATTCCACTCCACATCACAGGGATAGCAGTGCCTTCTTTGGCAATGGCTTATCAGACTTTCTGCTGCTACTGAAGGAACTGGTACTATTGATGAAAAAGAAAAAATTGAGCTCTACAAAACTCCAGTCTCTTGAAGCAGTTATTATCTGAGACTGCATCCTACTTTGGCTATTCTACAATTACCTGGGATAAATATACAGATATAAATCATTCAAAAACTGGATCCCTGGGGCACTATGTGGAGCTGTATGCCCCCCAGAAACACATGTTCCTAAACACATGTTCCTAAACCCATTGTCTGTAGGACCTTTTTATGAAGTTGCTTCAGTTAAGGTGTGGTCCAGGATAGGTCTTAATCCTATTACTGGAGTCCTTTATTAGCAGAATGAAATGCAGACACAGAAAGGGAAAGCCAGAGGAAACAGCCAGAAGCAGAACATTCACAGAACCCAGAAAAGAAGGGAGAGACCAGTAGACACCATCATGTACCTTGCCATGTGACAAGATAAGAACCAAGAATCATCAACTGCTGGCCCCAGAATGCCAGTTTTGGGGGAGAAAGCTTCACCTTGATCATGCCTTGACTTGTACTTTTTCTTAACTTCAAAACTGGGAGTGAATAAATTTCCATTGTTGAAGCCAACCCATTGCTTAAACAGCCAAGGAAACTAAAACAGGTACCTCCATCTTTGGATCTGCCATGGAGGTTATGAATAACAGCTTCCAAGTATTCTTACCCAGTTTGAATGTCCTGTCACATTATTTGGCCCATGCAGGTCCCAGTGGACTTATAGCAATCAATGAATTGAATTTCAGTGGAGTTTCTGGGCAGAGGTGTCTGGGTCTACCTGAACAACATTGGAGGGTGTCTACGTAGACATCTGGATTTCTACTGGTCAATTCTGCTCCAGGAGGTCTACAACAAACAGCATCACCTCTACATCAACCCCAAATGTATATATTTGTAACACTGGACATGTAATTCTCAGGTCAAGTTCCATTCAACAAAGACATAGCATGTTGTTGGGTTATTATAGTAACTATTAAAATTACTATTAAAATACGTTTACCACTACCACCACAACAACAATGATGAACAGGGTCATGATGATTTCTACTGCCATTTATGCAGCAATTATTGTGATAAGTGATTTATATACATTATAACATTTAATTCTGTCATAGTAGCCTCAGAACCCTATGCTTGATACAAGATATCCAGAGATTTCTGTTGTTTATCAGCTCCATTTTCCCATTCTAACTGCCCTAATACTCATACTCTTCAAGTGACAGATGAGATTTGTTTTCTTCTCACTTCTATTTGTCTCTGTCTCATTCCTGGCACACACCAACTTGGCACTGTGCTTTGTGCCCCACTCAAGACATTGAACATGGTTCACAGGGACAGCTGTTGCTCTGCATTAACAGAGTATTTTCCTGGATGCTACACCTGTAGACTCTCCAAGTCGAAAGTCTGCCTGGCTGATCCAAGGGGCTTTTATATGGATGCCTAATCCTGCTTCCCTCTGGTACTTGTGACTCTGTGCCACTGGTGGTTAAAGTTCCCTAGCATGAGGAGTAGTTTTATCTGTCACTTTGGCCAAACCTACACACAAAACATTTCACTTCTATGACTATATCTTCTTTTTTAAAAAAATTAGAGAAATTGGGGGTATATGGAACAATCATGCAAAAAAATACAGGATTCCCATATACCACCCCACCACCACTATTACTCTATTGACTTGGTTTTCCTCCATCACACTGCTAAGCCTCCTAATCTGTGGCTGTGGTGCCTGGTTTGCATCCATGTATGGTATGCTCCAAGGCTATGTCTAGCCAAATGTAGCTGTCTACCATCTATCAATACAGAGCAGCACCCAGATTTAGGCTGTCAATCATCTTAGAGGACTTATTGCTACCACTGTGGTCCACATGCCTCACTCTCACAGCATCTGTCTCCAACAATTCACTATTCTTCTTCTCCACCTGTAGCACTCACTTTCACACCAACCATGAATTCCACCCCATATCATTTGGTGGGGCCTTGGGAAATGTTAATTCTCAAATCAAGAGGGTGTGTTGCCATAGAGGGCATATCAGAATCAAGAAAGGACATGGGTGTTTTGACAGTGCTCCTCAGATGAATGTGAACAACCTATACCCACCACCAACTCCTCCACCACCATTTGCATTTTCCCCTTTCTACTCTCTTCCTTAATTCCCTTACATCCCTACAAACCCTATGCCTTCCTGTCTGGCCAGGATGGGTAGGAAATGCAGGCCAGTAAGAAACCCATCCAGCAGACAGGGACTTGACAAGAAGCTCAGTGACCAGCTGTGGTCCTGGGGAGAGAATCACTCTCCCTCTCTTCCAAATATATACAAACCATTTGACTTGGCAGAAAGTGAAAGTAGCATTGCTCGGTATCCTCTAAAGCAAGATAGGTGATGAAATCCAGGTCTTCTTTTAAAAATACATAAATAGCATGTGTTTATTGTAGGAATACTAGAAAATGCTCATAAGCAAAATAAAGAAAATAAAAATCACCTTGAGTCCCATCATTCAGATATAATTACACTAACTGGTGTTTATCATCTCCAACACTTTTTATGGGGGGACAAGAATGGTATATAGCAGATAAATTGCATTCTGCAGCCACTTTTCCATCAATAATATATCATAAACATTATTGTCATTAAGTATTCTTGCACAGAATAATTTTAATGGCTGCTTGGTATTCCACTGTTTGACATATCATTTATTATTTAAATCTGCCTTTGTTGAGTATTTTTAGTATTTTCTTTTTTCACTATCATTAGCATTGCTGTGATGAATACTGCATACATTCATCAGCATTTCCCAAAGCAAAACTACATTTATAGTGAGTGATAATGTCATGTATTCACCTGAACAGATGACATTGAGACTATGACTACTTCGCTACCAGCCAGTCCCCAGGTTACAACTACCTGTGATTTTGTAGTTTAAAGTTTCATGCTGTAAGGTCTAGATGGACTGATCCTGAGTAGGTTGTTATGTACCACATTATAGGGATCACATCTAATCAGGTTGAGAATCCCAATATGTTCTGTCATGGTGCAGTCTTTGCAGGGTGTGGCTATATTAGGATCAGCCTTGTGTGGTAGAAAAACAACATGGAGTAGAAATAGTGAGGGAGACAATCATGTTTTCAATTATATAGAGAAAGTATTTTGAATCTTAGTAAAATCCCATTGTACAAAGACAGAAATTGACTAAGGAAAATTTCAGCTGAAAAACCTGAGCCATTTGGACAATATCCCTGCTGTCTTAAGAACATTTGAGAAACAATATATTATAGTAATATATCACAGTGATTAAGAGACAAACTGTGGAACTGGACCACTTAGGTTTGAATCTCCACTCTGCTACTACTAGAAATTGACCAAATTGATGTTAGTCAACTTACTTATCTTTCTGCTGCCTCAGTTTCTTCAGCTGAGTAAAGGAGATGATAATAGTGCCAACATCAGAAGCTTGCTGTGAGGATTAAAGAACTTTGTGAGCATACAACACTTAGGACTGTGTTTGACTCATTAGAACTATATATAATTAGGGTCAAGATGCAGTATCTTTACTATTAGTAGTGAGATATCATTAGTGTCAAGAATAATGTGTCATTAATGTCTCTGGCATTAAGAGAGGACTATCTTCAATTCTCCTAGCACCTACCTACCAGACAGAAAATTTCAATCAGAAATTGTGCTGGTTTGGATGTATTATGTCCCCCAAAATGTCATGTTCTTTAATGCAATCTTGTGGGGGCTGACATATTAGTGTTGATTATGTTGGAATTTTTGGATTAGGCTGTTTCCATGGAGATGTGACTCACCCAACTGTGGGTAATACCTTTGATTAGATAATTTCCATGGAGATGTGGCCCCTCCCATTCAGCCTGGGTCTTGATTAGTTTATTGGAGCCCTATAAGAGGTCACAAACAGAAGAACCACAGAGCGGCTGCAGCCAAGAGAGACATTTTGAAGATGGCCATTGAAAGTAGAATTTTGATACTCCAGAGTTCATCTGGAAGAAACTAAGAGAATACCCCCAGATGCTTAGAGAGAAACATCCTGGGAGAAAGTAATTTTGAAACACAACCTGGGAGCAAAGAAAGAAGACACCAGCCATGTGCCTTCCCAGACAACAGGGATGTTCCAGACACCATTGGCCATTTTTCTGTGAAGCTACCCTATTGTTGATGCCTTAGCTTGGACACTGTATGGCCTTAGGACTGTAACTTTGTCAACAAATAAACCCCCTTTATAAAAGCCAATCCATTTCTGATGTTTTGCATAATGGTAGCATCAGCAAACCACAACAGACATGTCAGCGCTTTTTAACTTCTTCTTTTACTAATTATACAACACGTATTCTGAAAGGCAGTTTCCATTTCTTGTCCACATGCTCCAGTTGGTGGCTCATGAAAACATCTCTTCTCACATAGCCGGACCAGATCCCCATGCTGCTGCGGTTACTGCTGGTCATGTTTGGTGAGTTTGATAATTTGAGTTAGAACTGGATGAGGTCTCCAGCTCTGGCCAGGCATGAGGTTTTTTACATGAGGTTTTTTACAGAGCCCAAAGACTAGCAGGAAGGCTCAGGCCTCTGCTTCCAGCTCAGGCTTCAGGGGCAGATGAAAAGCCATGCAGAATGGAGAGATCTAGGCTTGAGAAAAATCACATTGCAGCACATCCCAATCCTTAATTTGCCAGGGGTAGGGGGACTGTACTATTTGTTGGTCATGAATTCCTGCTTTGATCTCTTAGATCTCAGAAAGTATTATGATATTTTCGTGAATAAAATCTTCATAATTCCAATGCTTAATACTCCCCTTATTGTCCATGAAAAACCAATTATTAAACCAGTTACCTGTTAGATTTCAGTTCAGAGGATGCATTGAGACCCTTTGCTAATGTTCCTCAGTTGAGCTGTGGGCCATGAGGGAGATGAGGGCTTCTGCTGGGAAATGAGATTTCTTTCTCTACAGTTGGTAGACACTAAATAAATACTTGTTGAGTAAACAGTCGCTAACATAAAATACGACCTGGGAGAGGGATCAATGTAGAGTGAGTTCAACTCATAACCCTCACAGCCCTCATTTCCTGATGACACCTTCTGTGACTTATGACTATGTTATCATGTAGCAGGTGTCTCCTTCTTGAAAAGCAAGGGGCAGAGTGGAGGTGGGGTGGGGGTAGAAAATGAAATGAAGGAGAGAGTCACTAAATGTCCAGCATCCATGGGGCTTGCTCCTGGCAATCTCTTTGGTCAAGGGATGGATTTGCCATTTGCCTTGTGATTGCAAAATGAATGAGAGTTAGTTGTATGTTTGAAGAAGATTGAATTGTTGGTGAATGGGGAATAGGGGAGCAGACAGAAAAGTTTTTGGGCAATTTATCAGAGCAATATAAATTTCTAAATTGTAAGGGCTAATGTTCTGTGCTAACCTCTGACTTTTGTCTCTCTCACAGCCCTGGACAGTGGTCAGTCACGTGAGTCTCCCTTATCTTTGATCTTCTCCTTCTCTGGTTATCAGTCACCAGCCCCTGGAGGGTCCTGTAGAGATAGCCTGTGGAGATAGCCAAGTGTCACTGTTCCCGAGGGCCAACCTGTTCTGAGGTCCGGTAGTCTCTGCCTGCTCAGCTGGGGGAGCAGGCCCTGCCCTACCCAGCCTTCTCCAGGTTGCAGATGTTTGTGTCTTTGTGAAAAGCCCCAGTGGTGGGGAGGGAAATGATGTCTGAAAGAGGTTGTGCAGACTGGACAGAAGGTTGATTTAGGAGAATTTGTTTTCCTGCCCATAGGACTCAATAGTGTCTGGCTGAATGTCCTCACAACTCTGAAAACAGCTATTGTTAGAGGAAAAGCTCAGCACTAAAAAGTTAGTGAACTTGTGTCGTCATTGCTTATTTAGGTCTAGATCAGGGGTCAGCAAACTTTTTCTGTAAAAGGCCAGATAGTTCATATGTTAGGCTTTGTGGGGCTCTGTCATAACTACTCTGTCTTAACTACAGGAAAATTGCTATAGACCATATGTAAATGAATGAGTGTGTCTGTATTTCAAGAATATTTTATTTACAAAAGCAGGCAGCTGACCAGTTCACAGACCATCATTTGCTGACACCTGCTCTAGACCCATTTGTTAGTTCTGATTTTTTTATACATACATTACTTTTCTAAACTTGTACGAATAAAACTAATTTCTTCTCACTCTTCTTGATTTAACGCTGTGCTCAGCCAAGAAAATAAATACATACAGAATCTCCACATGAGAGGGAGAATTTGTCTCTTGCTTGTTCGATGCTAACCCCCAGTGGGAAAGGGCTCTCTTGGGCTCTAAGGAGCTGTGCTGGGATAAGCAGATCACTGTCTCACCTTTTGTGGAGCACGAAGGTCCCGGGATACCTGTTGAGCCCTGGCCTGGAGCTTGTCTCCTCTCTTGTCTCTGGCCCACATAAGGTCCCTGAGCCCTACCCTAGGACACCCATTATTTCACTTCTTGTCTGGGTGGAAATTCGAGGAAACCTCAGTCAATGCTAACATCTGACCATGGATGGAAATCATGCTATTGCGCAGTCTCAGTGTGGCGTGGACAGGCTCCCTTCAGTGACTCGCCCACAACCATTACAGGACAACTGCCACTTTACTTTCCTTTTTTCTTCTGCTTAAAGGCGTCTCAGAAATCGGGGATGCTCCACAGAACTTTGAGATCTTTCTCTTCAAGAAAAGATTAAAGAGAACTTGGTTTAGCATGATGTAGTGAAAAGAGCAGGCGTTATGTAGCTGGAAAGACCCGGATTCAAATTGTGGCTTTGCTATATGTCATCTGTGTAGCCTGGGTGGTCACTTGGCTTCCCAGAAAAAGTCTCCCCAAGTCTCCCGCATTTGGGGAAACCCACTCCCCTACAGCTTGTGAAATGTAGCACCTGAAAATATCTTTTTTTCTCCACCCACTCCCTCAGGGCAGTCTTCTCTCCCATTTCCTCCTTCTAGCCCCACCCACCTACTGCCCTCACCATCTGCGACCTTTCCTTTGCATGCAAATGCCTGAGAAAATAATAGTTTGCCTTCTGCTCTTGTTGCTGTTCTGGTGAAAATATTTTTTATTGGAATTGTTGTGAAAAAAATTCTTCACCTCAATACATCTTGCCCTTAGTTAAATCCTCGTGGTCTCGGTTATTGGCTGTACCCAAGGACCCCTCCATTCACCACCTAAACTTCTCCCTGGTTCCTACCATTGTCCTCCCCAATACAATTCTCTTCTTTTCTCTCTGAGGTCAGCAAGATTTTAATTGGACAATTTTGTAGGTGCAGGCACCCTCAGCCTGATTGTGACTGTTGGGTTCCTCTCGATCAAACCCAGATGCTAGAGGACGAGAAACCCACTGAGGATGAACAAGTCAGCATTAGGGCTTGACCCCTGCCCCTTTAGGGCCTTTGACTCCTTTCACATGATTAAGAGATGGAGTGCACAGATTAAAACCCTCAAGGTTGCAGACATCACCACAATGACAGCCAACATAGGACCAGCTGAACTTCTGCTGAGCTCTCCAAAGTGCTAGGTGGTGGGCATCTGAGTGGTCACAGCAATTCTGGAAGCAAATTATACAAACTCTTACCCAAATCCTATTCTGATCCTTTGGGGCTTCCTGATAGAAACTGTGCACTAACTTATGTACATTCTCTAGGACACTGTTCTCAGGGAATTTGACTCTAAGTCACCTCCCTCCCTTCACGCTCCCCAAGTCTGCCCCATTTCTCAGACTTGAAACCTGTAACTGTGGTTTCTCTTAAAGTACAGCCATGATCACCTTTCATTCTTCCTCAGCCATAATTAACTTCAGCAATAAAGAAATTCCCTCTCAAGACTGTGGATATTAGCTAAGCAGTCCATATATAACAGGCACGGTTCTATGCTTATCTCATAGAATACTTAAAACATCCATATGAGAGATAAGTTTTCTTATTATTCTATTTCATAGATGAGAAACCCAAGTACACAGACAAAAAGTGCTTTATCCAAGATAAACATACTAAGTAGTAGACCTGGATTCAAAACAAGATGATATGGTTCTTAACCACTTGGTATAACATTCTAAGAACTAAAATCAATCAGTAACCCTTGGTGATGAATCACTCTCTCTGGAACTTCACTCCTAGGTCTCTGGGCTTTATATTTCTCTCCCCAGTGGATTCCTCTCTAATGGTTACTGTCAGCTCATCAAGCTGCTCCCACTTGCTGGTCTGCTGTTATGGATTCAGCATCCCCAGTCCCCACTAGTCAGCACCCTGTGGCTCTTTCTCAAGGCAGCCTGTCACTGGACAAGGGGTCTGTGGCCATGGGTAATTCCTTAGAGTTGATCCAAAGTCTCGTTTAGTCAACTGCAGCCCTGAGCCTGTGAGGAGGCCCATCGGGGACCATTCCAATAATCTTCTCTAACCGTGACTCAGAACATTTCCCTTCTATTCCTAACACCATTCTCCCTGGGAGTTCTTCCAGTTTCTGGATGAAGGCTGCCCCAGTGGTTTGTAAGTTGGCTTGATTGCATGTCCTGCAGCATGAGCTGAATCCCCATGGGATCCAGTTTCCAGCTGCACAGAAGGAAAACAATCTTGAATGAATGAATCTAATGGTTTTGGCAACCCACCTTCTCTGCCCTTCTAATTTCATTAAGAATCATTATCATCAGCATTCCATCATTATCAGAAAAGGTTCCTTTCCAATTTCCAACTGGGAAATTTGGTTTTCTACCTGGAACAACTAGCTCCACAACCAAGTTCTGCAAGTCTCTGTAGGTGTTTTATGAGGCACTCCATTTCTTGTTTGACTGACCTCTACTTCCTAACACTACACATCCAAATTATGGCAGTCATGGTACAATTGAATAGTGGTAAAGGGATGATTTTTATTTGAAATATAACTTAGTGCCTCATCTTGAGGTCCAAATTCTGGACTATAATACAGAAGTCACAAACACAGAACACAGCCCAGTACCATAAATCAGTGATGTGTCAGGGCAGAAATTAGAGTGCCAATGACCAATCTAAGAAGTGCAGCCCCTGGTCTTTTGCAATGACTTTTTTCTCACTACAATCATACCCTAGGAACATTGGATTAAAAATAATGTGTCTCATTATACATGGAATGGATGAGAAAAAAATTTCTGAAAGGAGTATTCAAGCAGAAAATCACAAGAATTAAAGATATGGGATCTTATTTCAGTAACTGGCTTATTCTTTAGTTACCTAGGCCATTTGATGGTTTCAACTGGTGAAGCAAGAAGGAGGGCTGAGACTGGAACTTAGACACTGTGCTATGCATGGTGGGGATGAATACATGGAGGGATGGCAAAGTAATGTTCCCATTGAGGCTGGTGATCTCCTGCATGATGCCACTAATGGCTAGAGCTAAGGAGAAGGCATTTTGGTTACCTTGATACTCTTTCCACCTGCAAAAAATGGGATGCAGCCCTGAGTAATTAAGGCATGTGTTGGACCCTCTGTCTTGTCTAACCATGTAGGGGCTGCACCTAACACCATCTCCTGGGAAAGTGCACTGCCTAAGAGCAAGGCAGCAAATCAGACACTTGGGTTCTCTGCAGAAATGGTAAACCCAGTTTCCCTCTTGCAGGCTGGCTGACCCTTCTGGCTCCCTCTTCTGTCTTTGAGGGAGACACAGTGGTTCTGAGATGCCAGAGTGAAGATAATAAAAAAATAATTACCATGTCTTACTACAAGGATGGAAGAGAGTTTTTTTTTTCAAAAAGAGTCTCAAACTTTCCTATCCCGAATGCAGGTTTGAGTGACAGTGGCCAGTATTACTGCACTGCTTCTGGGAAAAATATTTTTCACTCATGGAAAGAAACTTCAAACACAGTAAACATCAAAGTCCAAGGTAGACTTTTTGATTCCTGTGGGGGCTGGAGCTGGTCAGGAACCTGTGGTAGCAGAGCAGGGTGGGTGTCTGTTAAAGAAAAGCTGCCTGCGGGTGAACATGGACAAGAATTTTTGTGGTTTGACCATGCAAGGGAGACATGATGGGTGACATGCATCTTGTTCTTAGTTTCCTATTTTACTGGGGTTGCTTCTTACCAGGTTCCCTGATTCTCACGACTCTGGGGACTGTTGTGATCCTTCTTTTAGAGCTGTTTCCACAACCTGTGCTGAGGGCTAACCCTTCCCGGCCCACAGAGGGGAGACCAGTCACCCTGACCTGTGAGACCCAGCTCCCTCCACAGAGGCCACATGCCCAGCTCCAGTTCTGCTTCTTCAAAGACGGCCAAGTCCTGGGTCCAGGCTGGAGCAGGTCTCCAGAGCTCCAGATGCCCACCAGGTGGAGCAAAGACTTGGTATCTTACTGGTGCAAGGCAGTGGCAGTGATTCAAAAGGTCAGAAAGCAGAGCCTCCCATCCCAGATTCACGTGCAGAGTAAGTATCAATAAGGCTAAGCCTTGGAAAAGAAGAGTGTTGCAGTTGTAGCTTGGACTACTATTCTTTTTGTTTCTTTGTGCAACTCCTGTCCTTGTGGAAAGTGGCATCTGGGCTAGAGAAATTCTCCAAATTGCTCTTGATACCACTCTTCATAAGAATCAAAAATGGATTGAGCTCCCTGTTAACCTTATTTTCTTTATCAGTCAAATAATCAAATATTCACTAATCCCTGACTCTGCCTAGCACTTAGTGAGGTCTCTGCCTCTTGACAGCTTATCTATGGGCATCACAATACACATCGTCTTATTCAAAGACAATGTAGTGCTACAGTATATGGGATTGAATGATGGATCAGAGTAAACAGAGATCAAGGTGAACTGGAGTGTCAGAGGAGGCTTTGGGGTGGAGGGATTGAATTTGTATTGAGACTTAAAATTGAGAATTATGGGAGAATTGCTATTGAGATTGTTATTAGTAATACCTTTTCCAATGCTACCAGAGTCCCTCTTCATTTTGCACAAAAGACGTTTGTCTGCAAAGTGACTTATCCAAAAAAAAAAAAAGGTTTTCTGTCTTGTGGAGTAGATGATCCATCACAGATTCTTCAGTGATGGCTATCCATTAAATTAGCCAGGATCAGGGCCAGGACATGAAAATATTCAATGAAAAGTATAATAAATTCAATACTTCTTCAGGAATACTTATAATGGGTTACATATGCACACCCATATCCTCTCTCCCTGCATTAGAGAGTGAAATCTTTTCCCTGGAGTTTTCCATGGTCAGGGTTCTCACATGTTACCTTAAATCCATCCAGGAGTCCCCGTCTCCAATATAAGCTTAGAGGCCCAGGCCCCTGGGGGGCAGGTGATTGAAGGAGGGAAGCTGATCCTTATCTGCTCAGTGGCTGGGGGCACAGGAAACATCACATTCTCCTGGCACAAAGAGGCCACAGGAACCAGTGTGGGACAGAAGACCCTGCATTCCCTGTCAGCAGAGCTGAAGCTCCTGGCTGTGAAGGAGAGTGATGCCGGGGACTATTACTGTAGAGCTGACAATGGCCTTGATCCTATCCGGAGCAACGTGCTGAATGTCCCTGTGAAAGGTGAGTTCCACTCTCATTCATCTGAGGCAGGAATTCCAAAACTGAGGTTACCGGATCCAGGACTCATGAGGAATTCCCAAGAGCTTCTAAGAATCAGTGCTGTAGAGAACTAACAGAAATCTGAGAATGGATTACCCTTGCAAGTTAAACTTCTGACATTTTGTAGAGCGAAACATAAAGAGGGCTGGAATAGCATAAGGAAAATACGAGATGACGACAAATGACTATGTCTCTAGACAATACCCCAGAATTGATATTTCCCTAAATTTGTAAAACGTTGTTGAGAAAATTACCTCTGAATTTTCTAGTGGGGATGTAAGAATGGGAGGAATAGAGAATGACCAAGGGGTTAGGCCCTTTGTTGAGACCCCATTATGGGAGTTTCTGAGTCTGTTGCAGGAACAAAAATCCTCTCTCATGTCTCTGTCAGTCCCCGTGTCTCGCCCTGTCCTCACCCTCAGGGCTCCCAGGGCTGAGGCTGTGGTGGGGGACGTGGTGGAGCTTCACTGTGAGGCCCAGAGAGGCTCTCCCCCGATCCTGTACTGGTTTTACCATGAAGATGTCACCCTGGAAAACAGCTCGGCCCTCTCTGGAGGAGGAGCCTCCTTCAACCTCTCCCTGACTGCAGAACATTCTGGAAACTACTCCTGTGAGGCTAACAATGGACTGGGGGCCCAGCACAGTGAGGCCGTGCCCCTCAACATCACAGGTGGGTTGGAGGTACCTGGATACAGGAGCAATAAATGTCTCTGTCTAACCAGCCCCCAGGGATACCATAGTAGGGTCTCAGAAGAGAGGAAGTGTCCTAGGTGATGTCTCCTGTGCATGGGGAAGTGGAAAGGCTGATCTCAGTGTCTGGCTGCTGCTCTTCTGCCCACCTTAACTTTAAAAGCATAGACCATACTTCAGTGAATTTTTATTTACTATTCCTGCCTAGTATCCAGAAGGACCCTAGGGCCTGAGCCCTTACTCTCTAAGGCTGAGGCACTGGTTTCTTTCCACAGGATCTGATGGCTACAGAAGAGGCCTTGTCAAAGCAAGAGTTCTTGGGGGGCTGTTTAGTGTCCTTAGTTCCATTGCTGTTGCTCTGCTATTTTATTGCTGGTTCCACAAGATATCAGGTTGGTATCTACTAATTGATTTGTTTTCCCTTTACTGCTATGACTTTTCCATTACTGGTATTGATTGGATTTGCAAAGAAAAGCTTCCAAACACCAATAATTTCTTCCTGTGCTTCTTAATTCTGCAAGCTTCCATCCAGTGGGCAACATACCATAATGCTAATCTTACAATATGTTGCTTGCCCCTGTGTGTAATGTTGAGATTAAAAGCCATTTTAACAAGAATAAAAGTTTCCATGCTGGACTTTTAAAATTAGAAAGTCTATTAAATATCAGTTAATTTCATTAAAACTTTTTATTCTATTACTATATGTACAACTTAACTTTTACTCCCCCCCCAAAATTAATAAATATATTTTAATGCTGTTGATTATATTTACAGTGCTGTTACACTCTCACCAACATCCATTGCCAAAAAAGATTTCCATAGTCCTAAACATGAACTTAATGCCCGATTCTCACACAGTCCCCTGGTAATCTATATTCTAGATTCTTACTCTATGAGTTTGATATACTAATTATTTCATATCAGTGAGATCGCACAATATTTATTCTTTTGTGTCTAGCTTATTTCATTCAACATGATGTCTTCAAGGTTCATCCATGTTGTCCCATGTATCAGAACTTCATTCCTTTTTATGGCTGAGCAATATTCTATTGTATATATGCTCCACATTTTATTTATACCTTCTTCAGTTGATGGACACTTGGGCTCCTTCCACCTTTGAGCAATTGTGAATAATGCTGCTATGAACATTGGTGTCCAAATATCTGCTCCTGCTTTCAATTCTTTTGGCTATATACCTAGATGTGGGATAGCCAGGTCATGATTTGATTCTTAACTTTCTGAGGAACTGCCAAACTGTCTTCCACCAGGAATAAATGAGTGTTCCTATTTCTCCACATCCTCTTCAACACAAGTAATTTTCTGGTGTTTAAGTAGTAGCCATTCGAGTGGGTGTGAAATGGTATCCCTTTGTGGTGTTGATTTGCATTCCCCTGATGGCTAATGATGTTGAGCATCTTTTCATGTGATTTTTTGGCCATTTGTAGATCTTCTGTGGAGAGGTATCTGTTCTAGTTTGCTAATGCTGCCGGAGTGCAAAACACCAGTGATGGATTGGCTTTTATAAAAGGGGTTTATATGGTTACAGAGTTACAGTCTTAAGGCCATAAAGTGTCCAAGATAAGGCATCAACAATCAGGTACCTTCACTGGAGGATGGCCAATGGTGTCCGGAAAACCTCTGTTAGCTGGGAAGGCACTTAGCTGGTGTCTGCTCCAAGGTTCTGGTTTCAAAATGGCTTTCTCCCAGGATGTTCCTCTCCAGGCTGCAGTTCCTCAAAAATGCCACTCTTAGTTGCACTTGGGATATTTGTCCTCTCTCAACTACTTTGGAGCAAGAGTCTGCTTTCAACGGCTGTCTTCAAACTGTCTCTCATCTGCAGCTCCTGCACTTTCTTCAAAGTGTCCCTCTTGGCTGTAGCTCCTCTTCAAAATGTCACTCACAGCTGCACTCAGTTCCCTCTGTCTGTCAGCTCATTTATATGGCTCCACTGATCAAGACCCACCCTGAATGGGTGGGGCCATGCCTCCATGGAAATATCTAATCAGAGTCATCACCCACAGCTGGGTGGGGCACATTCCAAAGAGACGCTCAAAGAATTACAATCTAATCAACACTGATAACATCTGCCCACACAAGATTACATCAAAGATAATGGGGTTTGGGGGACACAATGTAGTCAGACTGGCACAGTATCTATTCAGGTTTTTGCCCATTTTTAAATCGGGTTGTTTGACCTTTTGTGTTAAGTTGAAGGATTCCTTTACATATTCTGGATATGCAGATTCCAAATATTTTCTCCCATTGTGTGCACTGTCATTTTACTTTCATGATAAAGTCCTTTACAGCACAAAATTTTTTAATTTTGAAAAGGTCCCCTTTATCTAGTTTTTCTTCTGTTACTTGTGCTTTGGGCGTAAAGACTAAGAAACCATTGCCTAACCCATGGTCCTGAAGATGCTCCCCTATCTTTCCTTCTAGGAGTTTGAATAGTTCTGGCTTTTATATTTAGGTATTTGATCCATTTTCAGTTGATTTTTGTATGCGCTGTGACAACAGGGTCCTCCCTCTTTTCTTTTCTTTTTTTTTTTGGTTTTGAAAATGAAGATCCAGTTTTCCCAGCTCCATTCATTGAAGAGACTGTTCTTCCCCAATTGAGTGATCTTTGCCACTTATTAATATCAGTTGGCTATAAACATGAGGATTGATTACTGAGCTTTCAATTAGTTTCCATTGGTCTATCTGTCCTTGTGCAAGTACCGAACTCTTTTGATTACTGTGGCTTTGTTATAAGTTTTCATATCAGGAAGTGTGACTCCTCCAACTTAATTCTTCTTTTTAAAGATGGCTTTAACCATTCAGGGCCCCTTACCTTTCCATATAAATCTGATGATTGGCTTTTCCATTTTTATAAAGTTGTTGGTATTTTGATTGGGATTGCATTGAATCTGTAAATCACTTTGGTTAGAATTGGCATCTTAACATTTAGTCTTCTGGTCCATGAACACAGAATATTTTTCCACTTATTTAGGTCTTTGATTTCTTTGAGCAATGTTTTATCGTTTTCTGCGTACAAGTCCTTTCCATCCTTGGTTAGATTTATTCTTAGTATTTGATTCTTTTACTTGCTATTGTAAATGGGAGAAGGTCTCTCTCTCCCCAGGATTGTACTCAGTTATTGTAACACAATGCCACCCTATGTCAGTTAGCTTTTGCTGTTTGACGAATCAGTTGAAACCTTAGTGCCATCAAGCAACAAGCATTGATTTCTAGGCAATACTTTTTCTTTTCTTTTTTCTTTTTTTGCCTTGTGAAGTCCTTTATTCTGGTCTTGAGCAGCATACAAGCATTGTTTGCAAGTTCCTGGCCATTCATAATTTTCCAATTATATATATATATATATATATATATATATATATTTTTTTTTTTCCCATGAAAGTATAACCTCTTTTATTTCATTACCCAAGTACGAGTCTAATTTATGTTTAGTCTCAAAAGTCTTTTAAAATATATTGGTCCTTCAGTATTAATACATAGCTTCAGGGTAATATGTCCTTTTTCAAAAACAGTGTGTTTTATCTTGATTTGCTTAGTTTAGCACTTTTAGGACTCAAAAGAATTTTAAGGAATAGTGAGGAATACTGGGAATGCATTTGCTTTTCCTATTTGATTAATTATCATATCATTTTTGGCATATATGGGTTACATTTAGTAGATGTTAATTCTCTCGAAAGTCACCAGAAGCTTTTAACAGATAGATAATGTAGCTTTCACAGTGCATACATTATTTGCATCAATCTCTCCTAGCTTTGACAATTCTTTGACCTATTCTGAGATACTTGGTAATTTCTATTGCTTTTATATTATCTGGGGTTGTCAGAGAATTTGTGTCTTTGACCCTTAATGACAAATCAAAATGCAGCTTTATTTATTTGTGTACATCTCCCCAGTTGGTCCTATATACTCTAGGCAGTTCTTCTGGACTGAGTTGGGATGGCTTGGGCTGGGTGGTCTAGGCTGGCCTCACTGTCATGTATGGGCCTTCAGCTACAAGGGACCTCTCCTTCATGGCGTCTTATTCTCTAGGAGGCTGTGCCATCCTCCTTCACATGGTGGCAGGAGGATTCCCAGGACCAGCAAGAGAGGGCACACACCTGTGTGCACAAACCTTTCAAAACTTCTGCCACGTCACCTTTGCTGTTGTCCTACTGTCCAAAGAAAGTCACAAGTAAACCACTGCTTCTTAGTTTACATGCACATACCCACACAAGACCATTTTCCTCTAAATTTGCTTATAAAGTTAGGGTGACTAAGAGTAGGCTTTCAATTTCAGGTACAAGTTGGCCATGGCTTTGACCTTCATATATGTGAAATTAACACCATATTTCATGATGAGTTTTACTTAAGTAGTTGACCCATGGGGACCACCTCAAACAATCAAAGATTATCTAATAACAAAAGAAAGTGGGGTCTTGATCCTTTGTTTCCATGAGGGCCCTTGGGCCTCTCCATAGCTTAACTTTTTTTTTTTTTTGTTAATCATTACAGTTTATGTATTTTAGATCCTGTAGGAAGTAAATAGTGGAGTTATAAATCAACCATACAGTAGTCTTGGTCTTTATATCTACCATGTGATCTTTACTGGAAATCTTTATTTCTTCATGTGGTTTCAGTCAATTGTTTAGTGTCCCTTCCTTTCAGCCTGGTTAGGACTGATCTACTGGTGATGAAGTTCCTCAGCTTTTGATTGTCCAGGAATGTTTTCATCTCCCCCTCATTTTTATCTTTCAGGTGTTTGTGAATTCTCCAAGTCTCTGATGGTTATTGACTTCTATTTGTATTCCATTGTGGGCAGAGAATGTTCTTTGAACAAATTCATTTTTATATTTTTTATTTTATTGAGGCTTGTTTTTATGTCCCCACATACAGTCCATTCTGGAGAAAGATCCGTAATCACTAGTGAAGAACATGTGTCCCAGTGACCTAGGATGTAATATTCTATATATGTCTGTTAAAAGTCTCTATATCTCTCTGACATTTCTTTGTTTCTCTGTCAGTAGGGCTCGCTTTAGTATCTGAAGTAGGGCAGGTCTTTTATTAGCAAACTCTCTCAGCATTTGTTTGTCTGTGAAAAATTTAAGCTCTCCCTCAAATTTGAAGGAGAGTTTTGCTGGATAAAGTATTCTTGGTTGGAAATTTTTCTCTCTCAGAATTTTAAATATGTCATGCCACTGCCTTCTCGCCTCCATGGTGGCCACTGAGTAGTCATTACTTAGTCTTATGTTGTTTCCTTTGTATGTGGTGAATTGCTTTTCTCTTGCTGCTTTCAGAACTTGCTCCTTCTCTTCAGTATTTGACAGTCTGATCAGAATATGTCTTGGAGTGGGTTTGTTTGAATTTATTCTATTTGGAGTTTGCTGGGCATTTATGCTTTGTGTATTTATATTGTGCAGAAAGTTTGGGAAGTTTTCCCCAACAATTTCTTTGAATACTCTTTCTAGACCTTTACCCTTCTCTTCCCCTTCTGGGACACCAATGAGTCTTAAATTTGGACTTTTTATTTTATCCATCATATCCCTGAGATCCATTTCGATTTTTTCAATTTTTTCCCCCATTCTTTCTTTCGTTCTTTCATTTTCTGTTCTGTGCTCCTTGAGGAGGTTGAGTGGTTGTTCAACTTCCTCTAATCTTGTATTATGAGTATCCGGAGTCTTTTTAATTTGGCCTACAGTTTCTTTAATTTCCATAAGATCTTCTATTTTTTTATTTACTCTTGCAGTATCTTCTTTATGCTCTTCTAGGGTCTTTTTTATGTCTTTCATATTCTGTGCCATGCTCTTCTTCAAGTCTTTTATATCCCGTGCCATGCTCTCCTTGCCTGTCTGTAGTTCTTTGATTAATTCTGCCAGGAACTGTGTGTCTTCAGATCTTTTGATTTGAGTGGTTGGGTTCAGGTTCTCCATGTCATCTGGTTTTATCATATGCTTTAAGATTTTCTGTTGTTTTTGGCCTCTTGGCATTTGCTTTACTTGATCTTTAATTTGTTAGAATTGCAGCTTGGTGACATACACTTTCTCTAACTAACCAGCAGATGGTGTCCGTGAGTCACTTATTCCCCTCAAGTCAGTTCTCCCCAACTTTGTGGTGTGTGGGGATCTGATTATTTTGGGGTCCAATTGGTGCACCTAATTTGGGTGTGTTGTTGATGCTGTCTGCCCTCAATGACGGGCGTGTGCCTGAGTGGTTAGGGAGGAAGGGCAAGTTTAACAATCAAACCTCCCAGGTGTTCCCAGAGATTTAAGGCTGTTCTCTTCCGCTGACACAAAAGTCCTTGGTATTGGCGTAGGTTCCTTGGGATTTCCGAGCGGTTCCCCTCTCCCTGCTGTGCTTTTCCAGGACCTCTGCTGAGGTGGGGAGGGCCGTACCATGTCACAAGTGAGCGCCAGCCTTCAGGGAAGCCCTGGGCCGCCGGGCTGTGTAGGGGCGTTCCCAGCCCACTTCAAAGATGGTTGAATGGGACGCGTTGACTTCCCCCTTTCTGCACAGCAATGCTCTCCCAGCTCCAGGACAATCAGCCGTGAGTGTATTCAAGGCCACTGTCCATGGACGATATTGTGTCGTGCGAGCAGTGCTGCGGGAAAGACTCCCTGTCAGGCTGGGTTTCTTGTCTCGGTTCTGTGCTGTGCACTCGGCCCTGCGCAGGAGCAGCCCTGCCCGCTGGGGTGACGGCCGCGAGGCTGGGTTTCTCCCCTTTGTTTCTCTGGACCCAAGACAATCAGCAGTGGGTGTGGGAAGGGGTATCCTCCACTCCAGACACCGAGGCGTTAGTCCAGACCGCTCCCGTCTTATCTGCAGCTGTTCCCGGGCTTCTCTCTTTTTTTTTTTTTTTAAAAAAAATGTCAACCCAACATCTCCCCGCCCTGCAGCATGGCCAACGGATCAGCCGACTCACTCACTCGTTTCAGAATGCAGACTCCTGGTTTCACCAAACGCACGTTCCCTGTGGCTTTAGCAGAACTTGTCCGGGGGTGCTACTTTGGAAGTGGTATTCTGGGTCCTTTCTGGTTTTTTATCTAGTGTTTTCCACGGAGGTGTTTTTTTCTCTGTCTCATCTAGTCGCTATCTTAGGTTCCTCCCATAGCTTAACTTTTGAAGAATATATGGACAAGGTGGTGGCTGTTGCCAATGAAAACAGTGTCTCATTTTATTTGTTAATATCACATCCTAGGACAATGAATACCTCTCTACCTACCTAAAAGAAATTACTCATACAGTTCTTCCTAAAGTGGAAAAACATCTTTTAAATTTTTCTTTAAAAATTAGTTGAATAAATAGATAACAAACACATTTGGAAAACATTCAAAGATGCCAAAGAGTTTAGGGTGAAAGGTAATTCTTCTCTCACTCCTGCTTTTTGGCTTTTCAGAGGCTACCACTATTAGCCATATCTTGTGCATTCTTCCAGAGATATTTAAACATATGCAAATATCATTGTAGGGAAATTCTTTGTATTCACACAAATAATAGCATACCATGTACAATATTCTGCACCTAGCTTTTTTTTTTATTAGAGAAGTTGTAGGTTTGCAGAAAAATCATGCATAAAATAGAGCTCCCCCAAATCCCCCTGCACCTAAATTTTTAATCATACATCAACACATATAGAGTGGCAACAACTTTTTAATGGTTGCAGTGTGCTATTTATGGATTTGTAGTCATTATTGTAGTCATTATTTTAGTGGTTCCTTGTTGACGGACATGTAAATTGTCTCAAGTTGTTTTCCATTACAATGTTACAGTGAATATTCTTGTTTAGATGTCATTTCTTACATATGAAAATTTATCTGTAGGATTAATTTCTAGAGGCAAAATTTCTAGATCCAAGGTACATATATTTGTTTGTTTTTACTCTGTATTTTCTTCACAACTTTAAGGTTTAAAAAATATCTATGATTAGCTGTAATCATTTGTTATTACATACCAATAACTTTTTCAATTAAAAATCAATTATGATTTACATACATAGAATTCACCCTATATAGTGTACAGTTGGGTGAGTTCTGACAAATGTATACAGTCACGTAACCACTACTATAATCAAGATAGAGAAGTTTCATCGCTCTAAAAATTTGCACTGTGCCCCTTTATAGTCAACCCCTCCCTCTAACACTGACTCTTGGCATCCACTAATCAATTTTCTGTCCCTATATTGTTGCCTTTATAAGAATATTCAGGAACCATAGAGCGTATAACCTTTTAAGTCTAGCTTATTTCACTTAGCATAATGCATTTGAGGTTCTTTCACGTTACTGTATGTATCAGTTTTTTTTATCATTAAATTTTTTTTATTGCTTTCATCATTGTGTGGATACACCAGAGTTTTTTATTCATTCCTCATTAGAGGAACATATGGATTGTTTGCAGTTGTGGGCAAGAAGGATGAAAACTGCTACAAGCATCTGAGTACAGGTTTTTGCATGAAGGTAGGTTTTCATTTCATTTGGGTAAATACCTGTGCATGGAATTGTTGTGTAATATGAAAATATATGTTTAACTTTATAAGGCACTGCCAAAACTGTTTCCCAAAGTTGCTGTACCACTTTGCATAACCAACCAGTAATGTATAAGAGTTCCAGTTGCTCTGTATTCTCACTCAAACTTGGTATTATCAGTCTGTTTTTCTTTTTTTCAGATATTTTAACAGGTACACAGTAGTATCTCAGTGTTGTTTATTTGCATTTATCTAATGATAAATAATGTTGAACATCTTTTCGTGTGATTTTTGAGGTCATCTGTATATCTTCTTGATGAAGTGTCTGCTCAAATGTTTTGCCCATTTCTTTTTTAGGGTTGCTTATTTTCTTATTTCATTTGGAAAATTCTTTATGTATTATGAATACAAGCCCTCTGTCAGATTTGTGATTTGCAAATATTTTCTCCCAGTCTGTGGGTTGTTTTTTCATTCTCCTAACATGATTGCAAAGTAGAAGTCCTTAATTTTTATGAGGTATAATTTATCAATTTTTTCTTTTATGGATGGTAATTTTGGTGTCATATCTAAGATACAAAGATTTTCTCCCATATTTTGTTCTATAAATTTTATAGTTTTGCATTTTACATTTAGGCCTATAATTCATACAAAGATTTTCTCCCATATTTTGTTCTATAAATTTTATAGTTTTGCATTTTACATTTAGGCCTATAATTCTTTTTGAGTTAATACTTATAAAGAGAATGCATATGGATCTAGGTTTTTATTTATTTATTTTTTCATATTGATATCCATTTTCCCAGTTTCAATTGTTGGAAAGACTAAGAATTCTCCATTGACTTGCCTGTGTGCTTCTGTCTAAAATCAATTGATTACATATGTGAGATCTATTTCTGGACTATTCATTCTTTTCCATTGGTCTGTCTATCTATTCTTTCTCTCAAATATCACATTCCCTTTACAGAATATACATTTCTAATTCGCTAGACATTGCCAAGTATCACTTATATTGGTTGTACCAAATGATACACCCACAAAGCTATGTAAGTTCCTATTTCATAATAGTTCCATAGTATACTATCAGTGTTTGATCTTTGTCTGCCTGTTAATTGAGAAATGTTAATATCTTGTAGTTTTAATTTGTGTTTCTTTTTTGTGAGCTCTCTGTTCATGTCATTTCACCATTTTTCTATTGGATTTTGGTATTCTTCTTAGTGATTTGTAAAGGATCTTTTTATACTAAAAATATTAGCCCGTTGTCTATGATATGAATGAAATAGGTATTTGTGGTGTTTGAAGCTGTATGTATCTCTGAAAAACATGTTCTTAAATCTAATCAATCCCTATGGCATGAACTCATTGTAAGTAGGCTCCTTTATGAGGCTACTTCAGTTAAGGTGATACCCACCTCATTCAGGGTTGGTCTTAATCCTCTTACTAGAGTCCTTTATAAATGAAACAGATACAGAGAGAGAGGAGAAAGCCACAGAAGCAAGAAGACAAAATCAATGAAACCTGGAAGAGAAAGGAGAGACTAGCAGATACTGCCATGTGCTTTGACATGTGACAGAGGAGCCAAGGATTGCCAGCAGCTGGTCTTTGGGAAGAAAGCACTACCTTGATGTTGCCTTCAGATGGACATTTCCCAGGCCCCCAAACCATAAGCTAATAAGTTTGCATTGTTTAAGCCAGAATATTTCATGAAATTTGCTACAGCATCCTAGGAAACTGAAACAGATTTTGGTACCAGAAGAGTGGGGTGCTGCTATTGCAAATACCAGAAATGTGGAAATCGCTTTGGAATTGGGTAATGGGTAGAGGCTGGAAGAATTGTGAGATGCCGGATAGACTAGGCCTAGATTGCTTTGAAGAGACTGTTTATAGAAATATGGAAATTAGAGGTACTTTCAATGAGGTCTTAGAAGAAGGAGATTGTTGTGTTATTGGAAACGGGAGGAAAAAGTGATCTGTTTTAAAGTGCCAGAGAACTTGACAAAATTGAGTTCTGCTGTGGGATGGAGGGCAGAATTTGAGAGTGATGAATGTGGACATACAGCTGAGGAGATTTCCATGCTCATGGTGGAAAGTGCAGCCTGGTGTCTCCTTGCAGATTATAGTAAAATGAGAGGAAAGGGATAAGCTGAGAACTGAACTCTTGGGTACAAAGAAATCAGAAACTGATGGTTGGGAAAATTCTGAGTTCCTGGAAAGTGAGTCCCCAGGGAATAGTGCTCCATGTGAGGATTTGACTGAACATGGATCCAGTCAGCTATTTCAGGAGAAGTCAGGATTGGAGGTGCAGTTATCCAGGAAGGATCTGTGGAAAGTCCTACTGTCTGATGGTTTGAACCCCTGCATACCACATGCAAAACTCACACTTTTTTGTGAGATCTGTATGAAAGGAACCACTGCCAGCCTGGACTAAAAGGGACAGAAAAGGGACAGATTAAAGTAAAAATCACTTCAAAGGCAGAACCGTGGAAGCTGAGGTCTGGGCCAAAGAGCAGGCCCACCTGCGTGTGTGGAAAGGGTGAGTCTGCCCTGGTGCTTGGAGAAGGCAAACCTTCCATTGTTCAGGAAGATTGCTGCCACGCCAGTGTTCTCAGAAGTCGGAGCCTGTGCCTTGGGAATTGTGGGGAGCCTGGCCACCACCCCAATGCTTGAAGAGGGTGGAGCCTTCACCTCAGTGTTTCAGGAGAGCATGGCCATTGCACAAGCCCCTGAAAAGTGTGGGGCTTCCACTCCATCAGGCCCAGAGAACAAGCCATCATTCCACAGATGACTCTCAGACCTTGAAATCTGGAGTATGCTCTGCAGTGTTTTGTAATTGTTTGGGACCATTCACCCCTGTTTTCCTTCCGATTTCTTCCTTCTGGAATGGAAAAAGTTATCCTATGCCTGTCCCTCCATTGCCTATCAGAAGCAGATAACTTGGTCGCTAGGTTTCACAGTCCACAAACAGAAACAGAGGGGAACTGTGTCCCAGGACAGACAACACCCATAATTTATTTTGATGAGACTTAGTGTACTAAGTATTGTTCCTGAAATGACTTAAGTCTTTTGAGATGTTGTGATGGAATGAATGTGTTCCTTAGGTGGAAAGAACATATGTTTTTGGCATCTGGAGGGTGGAGTGTGGTGGTTTGAAGCTGTATGTATCCCAGAAAAACATGTTCTTAAATCTAATCCATTTCTGTAGGTGTGAACCCATTGTAAGTAGGAACTTTTGTTGAGCCTACTTCAGTTAAGGTGTGACTCACCTCAATCAGGATGGGTCTTAACGCTCTTACTGGAATCCTTTATAAATGTAATGAATACAGAGAAAGAGAGAGAGGGAGGGAGAGAGAGAGCCATGTAAGCAAGAAGCTGAAATCAATGAAAACTGGAAGAGTAGGGAGGGACCAGCAGACGCCAACATGTGCCTTTCCATGTGGCTGAGGAGCTGAGGATCACTGGCAGCCAGACTTCAGAAGGAAAGCATAGCCTTGATGATGCTTTGATTTGGACATTTTTCCAGCTTCAAAACTGTAAGCTAATAAATTCCCACTTTTTAAGCCAACCCATTTCATGCTGTGAACTGGAGCAGCAAAGGAAACTAAAACAGTATTCTTGCTATGTAAAATAAATCATCTCTATATAGTCTAATTTAGCAATCTTTTCTTTTATGGATTCTGGGTTTTGTGCCATATTTTGGAAGGTTGTCCCCATTCTTAGATGGTAAAAAATTTCTCCCATATTTTCTTACAAAATGTTATTGTTTTCATAGCTTATGTGTTAAAAGTTTGATCTGTCCAGAAATTATTTTTGAATAAGTTCTGAGGCCAGAAGCAAACTTTTTTTCCCCAGATTCCTACTCAATTATTCCTATACCATGTACTTAATAATTTCATCTTTTCTTCAATGTGGTGATAACTTTATAATATACCAAGTCTCTATACATATTTGGCTCTAATTTAATGCTCTGTTTCTTGGACTTGTATGCCTTAACTTTCTAATATTTTCCCCTCTACTTCCTCTATTTCTTTTCAAGAAAGTTAGTACCTTTACTAAGCTTCTATTAACATTTTAGATTAAATAAAGAGGAATTGACACCTTTGTGGTGTGGAATTTTTCTCTCTAGGGCATGTGTTTTCATTTTCTTTGGGTATATTTTGGGTTGTAGGGTCTTCTTTATATAGGCCTTCTTCATTTCTTTTAAGTTTAGTCCTAAAATATTTATTATTAATTTGTTTATTTATTTGTTTATTTCTATTATAATTAATTCTGAACAAGGGGTGCAATCATAAAACTTATTTATCTCCCTCTTCTAATTGGTCATTCACACTCACACTGGGGAGCCTGCATTTTCCTTGCCCCTGGTTGAAATCCCAGGCAGGCCCATATTCTATCCACTTATTCTTAGATAATTTTAAACAGACAAAACACCAACCGCAATAAAAAACAAAAACGTAGTTTCGCCAAAGAGTGCTTGTTTAGTGATTAAGGTGCTCGCTCCCATGTAATAATGATTTTAAAACTCTCTGAATCTCATTCTAAGCTAAAGCTTTTCCCCCTCCTCCCACCCCTTGCCCGAGCTCAGGCCCTGTTCAGGCTGGTCTGGGGTACGAAAGGGGCCGTGGTCAGATGTTTCTCTGTTTCCTCAATTTGCTTCTGCTTTTGAAGCCGCCGTGGTTGGCACTGATTACTTCCTCCTGTGGCCAGCAGTTAAAACTGATTCTCCAGACTTGACAGGTTGAGCAAAGCTGACTCTCATTTTGAGAGTGTGTTTGTGGATTCTCCAAGGTCTTCCAACTAGGAACACTTGACTGCACTTCCTGTAATGCAGGTGATTCATTTTTCTTCAGCTGGACACTGAACATTTTTTAGTTCCCTGTGATTCTGGAGACCCATTCCCCACCTTGAGATCACCTTGTCCAGATTTGGAAATTGCTCCAAGCAGGCTCTCTTGCATGGCCCATGTCTTGTCCACAAGAAAACACTCATGCAGCCTTGTCCCCACCTTTATGTGCAGCTTCTGTAGTTTCTTTCTCTCTCTCTGACTTGCTGCCTCAGGCAGCTGGCTGCAGACTCTCTCTTTGAGATTCTATAGACACGTTTCCACCAAGGGATGCATCTGAAGCTCTTCAGCTCAAAGCACAATGACTGTTCTCTTCAAATAAGTTCTACAGTTTCCAATTATCTTCTGGCAGCCTTTCCCACCTCTTACACAGAAAAGTCCTCAGCTAAGGGTCACAAAACCAGTCCTGGGCCCTTCTTTGCATGTGCTACTCAGGTGGTTTTTAAAGTTTCACTTTGGAATGTGGACATAATTGTAACTTACTGTCTTTGTGCTTCAGCCAAAATGGAAACAAAAAAAGTCTCATTTAACATTATTAGAAATTGTTTTACTTCCATTATAGATTCTAATTAATAAAAAAAAATCTGTATATGAAGAGGTTATTTGTTTATGTAAAATGATTTTGAATTCATTCACTTTGAAGAATTGTTTCATTTTTTTCAGTAATACATCAATTCTACTGATTTTTTCAAGTACCAAGACAACCTACAAAACACTAAAACATTTACTTTCTCCTTTCCAATTTTTATGCACATTATTTTTTTCATGTTTAATTACATTGTCTAAGGCCTTCAGGACATTGTTAAACAATAGTAGTTCAGTGGATATCCTTGTTCTTGTTTTTAAGGGAAATTCTAGTGTTTGACTACTATATAATGTATCTAAATACTCCTTTTAATACAGTTCCAGCAGTTCTTATTTAATAAGACTATTTTTCAGGAATAACTTTCAATTTTTGCTAAATAATTTGTTAGTCCCTGTGAAGATAATCATACAATATTTCTCTTCTTTATTAAATCAGTATATTATATTTCTAGATTTTATTACTCGATTGCTATTATTGACTAATTTTTGCATTCCGAATAAAACTCCAATTTTTATGATGCATTCTTTCAACATCAGCTAGCATTTTGTTGAAGATTTTTCGCATCAATATTTATGTGTGAGATTTGTCAGATTTTCTGTTGTGCTTTTTACTGGGTTTTGTACACAATGTTATTCTGTCTTCACAAAAGGAAGTTCAAATTTTTCCTTCTGTTTATATATTCTGAAAAACTTTATATAAATGATATAATTTCCTGTTCTTTAAAGATTTTATGGAACTCCCCTGTGAAACCATCTGTGCCTGGAGGGGTTTTGAAGGAGCCACTTTTCAACAACTTTCTCTATTTCTGCTCTCGTAGTTAATCTTGTGAGAGATATTGCTAATGTTCACCAATCTTCAGTTCTTCTTTACTTCTGGGCTTGTGGGAGAATGAGTTTTTTGAACTGGGGTGGTCCTATACCTTCTAATGTGGCCTTGTTCACTGAGCTGTTGCGGGTGGGGAGACTAGAAAAGAGCTCCTGGACCACTATGAGAATGCCCTCTGGTGAAACACATGAAACCTTCATGCTGATATGTTGTTTTTATTTTTTTCCACATCTCTCTGCAAAGCTAAATGGTGCAAGGGGTAACCTATTGTGTTGTGAAAGTCAACATTAAGCCAAACCCAAGACTACTACTACAGATGGGTGTTAAAGATATCAAAACATTAAAGAAGTAAGAATGGCCATGTAAAGTCCATAAAAGAAGAGCATTAAAGTAGAACTAGAGCCACAACTTATGAAAATACATTATATTTTACAGTAATTAAAGCAGCATGAATAGACAAAGAGACAATAGATCAGGATAGAAAATTCAGAAACATAGTCCAACGCATATGGGGTTTGCCACTTGAAGTGGCATTTCAAATCAGCGGGAAAAGATGATGGATTATTTAACAAAGAGTGTTGGAATAAATAGGTAATCATTTGGATGAAATACAATTGGATTCCTATTCTAGAACTTGTACTTACCAGCTGATTGCACATGGTTTTAAGTCATGTAAAAGTTTTGAGAGATAAAGCACCCTCTGCTGAAATGAATGTTCCTTTATATGCTTTTCAGGAAGACGTTCTGCCACTAATGCACCCAGGTGAGAACTTTTCCTATTCAAAATTGCAAACTCTAGAAGCCTCCCTTATTCACAATTTTAAATATTTATTTCTACTCTTTACATAGAGTTCAAGGTTACTTGATTATGTGGTATCTTTCCATTGTATGCTCTACTTCCATACATTCACGCTGTTAAAATACTGTTAGGATGAGCCATATGACCCTAGGTGTTATTTTGAATAGTAGCAAATATATTTTAATTATCTTACTAATTCATATATTTCAAGATTATTTATTGAGTGTCTATAATGTATAAGAGTTGTCAGATATTAAAAGAGGTGAAATATGCATGGAATGGAGTTCATTTCCTCAGTGGATATATGGTCTTAAAGGGGATATAAAATATGTACAGAATACACAAAAGAGAGAGAGAGATATAAAGTAATGAGAAAGATCCAGGTAAGTCCTATGAGAGTTTATAAGAGAAAAAATTAACTTAGGGCAATATTGTCTTATCTATAACTTTTGAAAAGACCAAAGATGAGGAACGGGCTATTTTTGCCAAACCAAAGTATTTCCTACCCTGTAGGGAAATACTTTGTGGCTGTGTGGCCTGTCTCTGGCTATGCACCTCAGTGAGAACCTGGTTTCTCCCTGCAAGACCACACAGACAGTCTATGCAAAGGACAGTAAAACCACCTAAGCAGAATGATGCCAGCCTGGCTTCTTACAACCTCTCTTCCCAGCCTCTCCTCTCTGTTCTCACTTACTACCCTTGGGATTATCATGTACTTACTTCACTTTTCACAGAGGCCCTACCAACCCAGGCCTTCAAGAGGGCACCCACCCCAATGTACTCACAGAAGTGGAGGAGCAGCAGCCAGAATATGTCAACAGTGAGTCCACCCATTGGAAGGGGCTCTGGGACTGAGGCCGGGAGGGAAGAGGAAGCAGGGGAAAGGACCATGAGATGATGGAGGCCTCAGCTGGTTTCCTAGCTGCCCCAAGCTCATGAGGCCCAGCCACTCCCAATAAATAAATAACCCCTCTAGTATCATGTTGGGGTTGGGAGGATAGTTATGAAGTACTTTGTGCCCATGGCCACAGATAACTGTGAACTCTTGTCTTCTCCATCCAGTGGATCCCGTAGGTGTGAATGTGATTTATTCCCAGGTCTGGAGCCTTCAACAGTCAAGAGACTCAGGTGAGAAATTACAAAGTGGTTCTTGTCAGATGCCTCTTCCCAGGGAACTGGAGGCTATCCTGTGGTTCCAGATGTGCAATCAAGGCTTCATCACATCACTTGTCCCTGGGGAACCAGAGGAGGGATCCAGCCTGTTTTCAGCATCGAAGAACAAATGAGTGGCAGGACCAGAGGGGGCTAGAAAGGAAAATATGGTGCCCAAGAAAAGGGAACAGCCAAAGCAGGCGAATGAGCCCCACATCCAGTTGTTGGTGAACATCTATCACTTACTGAGGTCATAGATCGAGCATGGGGTGCTGAGACCAGAGACGACTTGGGCCACCTGTATCTCCAGCTCACAACGCAGTGGGAGGAGATAAGTGAATGAAGCAACCTGGGGGTGCTCAGGGCTTAAGGTCCCCTAGCAGACACAGGGATGGGGAGCAGGGAGTGCTCTCCACCTGGGGGTGGGGTAGGGTTTCAAGAACTAGAGCCTGAGCTTAGGCTAAGGGACAAAATGGGGAAGCAGTCCAAGTTGAGAGCACAAGTACGAAGACATGGATTGTACGTTTCCCATCAAAAGGAAGACCTGGAGGCAGTTTCCTGTGGAGAAGTCGAATTTTTAACAAAATAGGAAGAAGGTCCATTGAGTCTTCATTCTGATGTGACTAACCAGTCAGGGAGAATCTAAGAAACAGGGCAAAGGGAGAAAAACCAGGGAAATCAGGCAAGAGTGAGAATATCTAAAGTCAAGGGAGGAGTACTGAGCCAGGAATTTCCTGAGTTGAAGAGGCTTGTTGTGGAACCTCTCTGAAAGAAACTACTGTCTTGGGTATGTTGGGAAGAGTCACTGAATGCATCTAGATGCATCTAGAGAATTTTCCCTATGACATGTTAACTTTGCAAGACCTGAGATGATAGTTCCACAGCAAGGCAGAGCCATGTCCTTCAAGATGCTGCCCCAGCACCCTTGACACTGCAATCCTGAAGCCTGCCTTTTGGTCTGTTTAGTTTCCTGGACTGCTCAAGCAAATACCATGAAATGGGTCAGGTTAAACAATGGCAATTTATTAACTTGTGGTTTTGAGGCTAAAAGAAAGTCCAAATCAAGGCATCATCAAGGTGATGCTTTCTCCCCAAAGACCGTGACATTCTGGGGCTGGCTGCCAGTGATCATTGGTCTTTGGCTCCTCTATAACATGGCAATGCCCATGGTGACCTCTCCTGGCCTCTCCCTTCTCTTCCTGTTTCCGTTGAATTTCAGCTTCTTTCTTTCTGTGACTTTCTCTCTGTCTGAATTTTATTCTGCTTGTAAAGGATTCCTACAATAGGATTAAGACCCATTCTGATTGGGCAGGGCCACACCTTAACTGAACTAGCCTCATCAAAAGGTCCTACTTACGATAGGTTCACACCCACAGGAGTGGATTAGATTTAAGAACGTGTTTTTCTAGGGTACATGCAGCTTCAGACTACCACATGTTCTGTGCTATGGGCTGTCTCCTGGGGAGCCAGTGGCTGCTGGCAGCTTAGCCGATTTTCTGGTCAATGGTCAGCCATACACTCCTCTCAGCCTGTGGAGCTGGGTCCTCTGCAAGCTTGATCAGAGGTGTGCCACTGCAGCTCCTTACATGGAGTTGATTTTCCTGTCATTGTTCTCTACTGTAACAGCCCAGCAGAATCAAAAAGATAAAACCATCCTCACCATGCCCGTGGATGCTCATCTTCCAGCATTCTCTAGGTAGAGATTTTCAGGTAGGAGAATGGAAGATCAGTCCCATTATGCCCAACTGAGATAAGGGAGAAAGAAGCAGAAAACACTGAGCAGCCCCTTCTGCCAGTCGCAGATTCTGTGGGAAACTGCTGTTGAGACTCAGGGTCCATCCAATTTCCTTCTGTGTAGAGAGGTGAACCATCCATGGTTGGTCATCTATAGAAACCTAGAGGAATGACAGGAAAGTGAGCTCTGACAGGATATCATAAGGATCAGAGAACCCAAAAGCAAAAAATCCATGGAAGTCACATCAGAGAGAGGAAGGGCTTTGTCGATGGAGGACTTAGAGGACAGGTAGGGTCTTAGAGGATGAGTAGAGTCTTAGAGGACATCATTGTGGGCAACATTAAGGGATAGTGTTTACAGAAGAACAACAGAGAATGGAAATCTACACATTTGACAAAGTAATCCTGTGCCCTGGGACATAAAGTCTGAGAATGGCATCTATATAGGAATTGAGACCTCATTATGTTTTTTTCTTTCCACAGCAAACACTGAAAGGATGTTTCTGGAGAATAAGGTGAGCTAGATTCCTTGGAAGTTCTCAATCTCACCTCCCTCAACCATGTTTCTTCTCTAGCTCATTTAGGCCCTTACTCCTGTGTATCTCCCTCAGGACTTCTCAGTGATCTACTCCGATGTGAAGAAGACTTAAAACACCTGGAGGAATCAGAGGGGAAGCCCAACAACAATAGACCAGAATAAGAATTTCCACAATCTTCATGAAAATGTTCAACTCTCATAAACTTTCATGGCCAGAATGTGCTTCAGGGACTCTAGGCAAGCCACCTTGCATCATCATTTCTGTTCTCCTCATGTTCTTTCTTCAATATTTTCTTTTATTCATTCAATATTTATTGAACTGCTACAACATCCCAGGCACAGTGTGAGGAAATTATTTCTGACATCATCTCTTTAGATATTAATGTGCAAAGACCTGAGAAAATAAGAATGAACAAGAGAGACAAGATCACACCTTCACCTACTTCAAGATGATGAGAACAGAATGCATTTCTGGAATGTTCTTTCCCTTCCACACCATGATTCAGTCATCTTCTGCCTCCCCAGTTACCTCAAAGTTTCAAATTGAATTCTCCTCTTGGTTTTGTGAGAACTTTAGGGTTGGGTTTGAGGGAAGGAACAGCAGCCTGAGTTAGCTCTGCCATACTGCCCAGGCAGTAGAATGTTTGAGTTTACATCAATTTAAACAAATTAACAAGGGATTTTGTGTCTTCTTGTAATGCTAAGTATTTTCACTTTGATTGGCAACATGGTATGGGGATTAAGAGCACAACTTCTGGAGCTAACTGCCTGGGTTGATGTCCCAGTGCTGTGTTCTTGAGCAAACTGCTTAAGCTCGCTGTGCCTCAGTTTACTCACCTTTAAATGGAGATAAACCATTTAAACATGAAGGACTATTACGAAGGCTAAATAAGTATTTTAAATTGCCTGGAACTGAATCTGGCATATAGGTGGCACTATATAAGTGTTCATTATATAAAATATACATAATTATCACTCCACCTCAAACTCTGTACCAAGAAAGTTCAAAAAATAAGTAATGAGAATCTCTAATGAAATGATTGTCAAAGACAGCTATCAGAATTTTCATCACATTCCTTTGATTAGCATTTTGTAGCAAGGCTGAATCTACAAAAAATAACTTAATGTGTTTTTACAAACTATATAGAATAATTTTGAAGTTCATCAGGAAATTAATCAAGAATGTATACAATTATTGCTATTATTATTTAACTTTTTATGTTGAAATAATTATAGAGTCACAGGAAGTTTAAAAAATGTACAGAGAGGTCCTGTGTATCCTTAATCCAGCTACTTTCCACATTAACATATTGTATAACAATAAAACTCTTATCAAAACAGAGAAATTGACACTGGTACCATGCATTAAGCTTATTCAGATTTCACCAGTTTTAGAAGCACTCGTGTGTGTGTGTGCATGTGTGTGTAGTTCTATGCAATTTTATTACATGTAATCACTTCCACCTCAACTTCCAATAACCACTAATCTGTTCTCCATGTCTACAATTGTGTTATTTCAAAAATATTATATGAATGGAATCATGAAGTATGGAATTTTTTAGATAGACTTTTTTGATCAGTATGTCTTGAGATCTGTCCAAGTTGTTCTGTATATCAATAATTCATTCTTTTTCTATTGCTGAATAGTATTCCACAGTGTGAATGTACCACAGTTTGTTTATCCTTCATCTATGGAAGGACATTTGGGTTGTTTCCAGTTTGGGACTATTATTAATAAAGCTTCTATGAATATTCACGTATGGGGTTTTGGGTGAACATAAGCTTTCATTTTTCTAGGATGAGTGCAAAATAGTGCAATTCCTGGGTATAATGGTAAGTGCATATTTAGTTTTAAAAGAAAATACCAAAGTGTTTTCCAGAGTAGTTGTATCATTACCCATTCCTATAGCAATGTATGAGTGATCCAGTTTCTCCACATCTTTGACAGCATTTGGCATTATCATTATTTGTTTGTTTGTTTGTTTTAGCCATTCAGATAAGTGTATATCTCATTGTGGCTTTAATTTGCCTTTTCCAAATGACCAATGATGTTGAAAATCTTTTCATGTATTTATTTGCCATATCTATGCTCTCTTGAGTGAAATGTCTATTCATGTCTGTTGTTCATTTTCCAATTTGATTGTTGGTTTTTCTATTGTTGACGTTTGATAGTTTTTTTAATATATTCTAGATACAAGTGGTTTGTTGCATATTTGGCTTGCAAATATTTTTTCCCAGACTGTAGTTTCTTCCCATCCTCTTAACAGGGTTTCTCTCTCTCTCTCTCTCTCTTTTTATATGCAGGAATAGCTTTATTAAGTCACACAACACTTTTAAAAAACCATGTGGGATGCCCAAACATTTTTAAATGGCTTAAGAGACAACTAGCACCTCCTTGGTAAGCAAGTCCCACTTTTAAAATTTTTTTCTACCAAATGATCAACTGCAGATTACTCATCTCTTTTTCTTCTTTAATGTATCTTTCCTACAGCAGTTTGTCAAAACATTTGTTACACAAACACATTACTTAACAAATAAGTACACCATGTAAAGAATATTAGACATTAACAAGACTTGAAATATTTAAAGTAATACACAATAATAGGGTTATTCAAAGACTATGGCATTTTTCAATTCATTTTTGTTATTTTATTTTCTTTTTTAAAACATTTTCTTTAAAGTCTCTCTGTCTAGGTTTCATTTCTTTTAAATGCACCATGCTCTCTCTCTTTTTTTTCTCCTCAAATGTTCATGTTTTTGCCATTTGAATTCACTTGGCCAAGGAAAAGAAAAGTTATGAACTTACAAGGAACATTTACTGACACCTGATTTTTACAGCCTTAGCCACAGCACATACCTTAAAACAAAAAAATTAATGGCATTCTCTCTCTCTAAGCCAGCTTGGCAGGTGGACTTGCTGCCCTCCGCTCCACGTGGGACATGACTCTCAGGGATGAGTCTGGACCTGGCATCATGTTCATGAAAGCCTTCTTGAACAAAAGAGGGAAGAGAAATGAAACAATATAAAATTTCAGTGGCTGAGAGATTTCAAATGGAGTCTAGTGTATTGGAATAGCTAGAAGAAAATACCTGAAATTGTCTAACTGCAACTCAGTAGCCTTGATTTTTGAAGACGGTTGTATAACTATGTAGCTTACATGTTGTGACGGTGTGATTGTGAAAACCTTGTGGCTCACACTCCCTTTATCCAGGGTATGGACAGATGAGTAGAAAAATGGGGACAAAAAAGTAAATGAATAATGGGGAGGGATTGGGAGAAGGGATGTTTTGGGTGTTCTTTTTTACTTTTATTTTTATTATTATGTTTTGGAGTAATGAAACTGTTCAAAAATTGTGGTGATAAATGCACAACTATATGATGATAGTGTGAACAATGGATTGTACACTTTGGATGATTTTATAGTATGTGACTATGTCTCAAAAAAATTGCAGGAAAAAAAAAGAACACACACACACAAACAAAATCAATGGCATACAGGTGACACCTTACACTGGGATTAGTCCAGACTTTCCGCACAGCGCACCGCATAAGGAGAGGCAGGTCGGGCTCCTGAGGCCCAGGGCTTACATAATGTATTTGTTGAGCAGCTCCTCGGTGGTCTTGGTCTCCTTGGGGGATACGGAGGCAGCCGTCGGGCTTCTTCTCGTGGGTCAGCAGCATGAGGAGTAGCTCCTGCACGCTGACATCCGTCTTCGCCGAGGTCTCCCAGCAGGCGCGATTGCACCTCAGCGCGTAGGCGGCTCGATCCCTCACCGCCAGCTCGCGGCGGGTGTCTTCGCTCTAGTTGCCAGCAGCACGATGGTGCACTTATGCAGATTATTGACTTTGATCTCGCGGATCAGCTTATAGAAGAGGTTCAACTACTCCATGGTCTGCTTCTTGGTGACCTGGTCGACCAGAAACGAAGGCACGGCCCTTGGCAATAGCGAGGCGCTTCAGGCCGGGGTATCTGTGGCTGCCAGCGGCGTCGGTGACGTGCAGAGCGCCCACGTTGTTGTAGCAGCTCATCACCTGGCGGTAGGTGTTTTTCATGGTCGGCAGGTACGCATCACGGAAGGTGCAGCGCACCCACTTCTGCACCAGCGCGCTCTTGCCCACTCCGGCGAAGCCGATCACCACCTCGCGGAAGTCTTTGCTCCGCCTCTGGGGCATGAAACCGCGGATAAGAAGCAGAGTGAGCAAAGGCTGCAGCCCCGCATCAGCCTTTCCTTGAAGCCAAAGCATCCTTTGCCAGTTGTTGGGAATTGGCTGGGAGTTGCGTGTACACAGTCCCGGGGACTTAGCTGGTGGTGGGGTAGCCCTGTGTGTGCTCAACCTTACTGCCTCTCCTTGCACCCAGTTGCTACAAAGAGCTGGTTGCTCCCAGAGATAGCATCTTCTACCTCCTGGAGAAAGGAGTTCACCCGGCAAAACTCCACCAGCGCCTGCCCCACACGGATCCTGCAGCATTTTCTCTTCCTTAACAGGGTCTTTTGCAAAGCAAAAAATTTTAAATTAGCTGACGTCTAATTTATTGATTTTCTAAAAGCAGTTGTGCTTTTAGTATCAAGTCTAAGACTTCTTTGCATAGTTCTAAATCCCAAAGGTTTTCTTCTGCATTTTTTCCTAAAAGTTTTATGTTTTTACATTCTTACAATGTAAAAAATATTTTTACATTTTACATTATTAGGCCCATGATACATTTTGAGTTAATTTTTGTATAGTGTTTGGAGTTTAGGTGGAGGTTCATTTCTTGTCTCTGGTTGTCCAGCACCATTTGTTGAAAAGGCTGTCCTTCCCCTTGCAATTGCTTGTAAACTTTTGTCAAAAATCAGCTGGGCGTATTTGTGGAGGCCTTTTTCTGGGTTCTGGGCTCTGTTCCACTCATCTTTGTGTCTTTCTCTCCACCAGTGCCACACTGTCTTGATTACTGGAGCTATATAGTAACCTTTAACATTGGGAAGAGTAATCCCTCCCACTTAATTCCTTTTTCTCAAAGTTGTTTTAAATATCTATTATTTTTAAAGAAGCCTAATAAGAGAGTACTAGCTTTGATATAATAACATATTTCAAACTCTAAAAATGAAATTAGAGTGAAAGTGGACAAGAAAGTATAGGCCAAAATAATGGAATAGAATTTCAGTTAAGAATAAAAAGTTGAAAAGGAAAAGACAGTGATACTGTAAAAATTTAACAAATCAAAAGAAGGAAACTTCCATTATTTCAAGATAACAATATTTTTATCTTTATGTTTGATTTCCTTTCTTTTCAAATCACCATTAAAATTACTCAAGAAACAAAAAAAAAAAAATTGAGGGAAATATGCATAAACACATAAATTCCTAAAACAGGGAATTTCTATGAGGTATTATGCAGCTAAAACTAAATAAATGGAAATACTTATTTCCAGGAATTAAGTGGTATTGTTTGCAAGACCCTCTAATTTCTAAGCTTTGAACGTCAGGGGCTGAAAATTAGGGTGTCCCATGGGGTTACTGACAAGGTGGGGCTAATCTTGACTAAACAATTCACGCTGGGGGACTCAGTGAGTGCCAGCGTGGAGAGAAGGCCATGGTACCTTCCCACAGCCACCTCTAGGCAGTCCCAATGACCAGTTTCAGGGCTCACTGTCCAAGTGGGCCTCTAAGGAGGAGAGTCAAGCAGGTTGGAATACAAAAGCAATGTCCCTTTTAAACTTCTACAAGTTTACATGTAACCAAGTCCTTGAAAGGACTTAAATCCAAGCATTTTGGAACTTATGTTATGAAGAAACCAAAAAGAAATTCCAGTGAACTTATGTACACCCACTGTAGTTGAACTATGGATGCCCATTTGTGGGGATTTAACTCCAACTTTTTTTAAAGTACATTTTTATTGTGAAATTTAACATACATACATAACAGTGATAACTTTCTTTTTTTTTTTTTCTTTTATTTATTTATTTTTTTAATTCAGTTTTATTGAAATATATTCACAAACCATACAGTCATCCATGGTATACAATCAACTGTTCACAGTATGATCATATAGCTATGCGTTCATCACCACAATCTATTTCTGAACATTGTCCTTACATCAGAAAGAATCAGAATAAGAATAAAAAATAAAAGTGAAAAGAGAATACCCAAACCATCCCCCCATCCCACCCTATTTGTCATTTAGTTTTTACTCCCATTTTTCTACTGATTTTTTTTCAATTTTTTAACTTTGTTTATCAAAAAATTAAAAACAAACAGGCAACAACAACCAAAAAAACCCCACAACATTTCAAACAAAGCAATGGATTAAGGAAAACAAATAACCTAAAATAACTACTTTGCTTCCAATATGTTCCTACCATACCCCAAGAAAATTAATAAACCATGTCCAAACAGAGGAGTAAGAAAAACAAATAATCTAAAATAACTACATTGCTTCCAACATGTTCCTTCCATACCCCAAGAAAATTAACAACCCCTAAGAAAACAAAGGAATAAGAGAAAAAAAAAACCTAAAATAACTCTATTGCTTCCAACATGATCTTACTATATCCAAGAAAGTTTACAAACCATAATCATAATCATAATCTGTTCTTATTAGATTATCATTCCCCCTCCACTAATTGGTATCTCTAGGTCCCCTACATTCTACAGTGTAAAACATTGTACATTTTTCACAGAATTCACATTAGTGGTAACATACAATATCTCTCTTTTTGTGCCTGGCTTATTTTGCTCAGCATTATGTCTTTTTTTTTTTTTTTTTTTTTTTTTAATCTTCATTTTATTGAGATGTATTCATATACCACGCAGTCATACAAAACAAATCGTACTTTCAATTGTTCACAGTACCATTACATAGTTGTACATTCATCACCCAAATCAATCCCTGACACCTTCATTAGCACACACACAAGAATAACAAGAATAATAATTAGAGTGAAAAAGAGCAATTGAAGTAAAAAAGAACACTGGGTACCTTTGTCTGTTTGTTTCCTTCCCGTATTTTTCTGCTCATCCATCCATAAACTAGACAAAGTGGAGTGTGGTCCTTATGGCTTTCCCAATCCCCTTGTCACCCCTCATAAGCTACATTTTTACACAACTGTCTTCGAGATTCATGGGTTCTGGGTTGTAGTTTGATAGTTTCAGGTATCCACCACCAGCTACCCCAATTCTTTAGAACCTAAAAAGGGTTGTCTAAAGTGTGCGTAAGAGTGCCCACCAGAGTGACCTCTCGGCTCCTTCTGGAATCTCTCTGCCACTGAAGCTTATTTCATTTCCTTTCACATCCCCCTTTTGGTCAAGAAGATGTTCTCCGTCCCACGATGCCGGGTCTACATTCCTCCCCGGGAGTCATATTCCACGTTGCCAGGGAGATTCACTCCCCTGGGTGTCTGATCCCACATAGGGGGGAGGGCAGTGATTTCACCTTTCAAGTTGGCTTAGCTAGAGAGACAGGGCCACATCTGAGCAACAAAGAAGCATTCGGGAAGAGGCTCTTAGGCACAACCATAGGGAGGCCTAGCCTCTCCTTTGCAGCAACCGTCTTCCCAATGGTAAAACCTGTGGTAGAGGGCTGAACCCATCAAACCACCAGTCCCCTATGTCTGTGGTCATGTTAGCAACCATGGAGGTGGGGTAGGCGAATACCCCTGCATTCTCCACAGGCTCCTCAAGGGGGCACTACATCTTTTTTTTTTTTTAACTTTCCCTTCTTTTTTAAATCAACTGTATGAAAAAAAAGTTAAAAAGAAAACAAACATACAATAAAAGAACATTTCAAAGAGACCATAACAAGGGAGTAAGAAAAAGACAACTAACCTAAGATAACTGCTTAACTTCCAACATGTTCCTACTTTACCCCAAGAAAGTTACCTAATATAGCAACATTTCTGTGAACTTGCTCCTACTATATCCATCAGAAATTCACAGACCATAGTCATTCCTGGGCATCCCCAGAACGTTAAATAGCTTATCTGTTCTTCTTGGATTATTGTTCCCCCTTCCTTAATTGCTCTCTATTGCTAGTTCCCCTACATTCTACATTATAAGCCATTTGTTTTACATTTTTCAAAGTCAGTGATAACTTTCAAAGTATGATTTAACAAGCAATTAGAGAGCAAATTTCAAAGAATGTTATGGGTTACAGTTCCACAAGTTTGGTTATTTCCTTATTATGAAATATAACATATATACAGAAAGGTGATAACTTTCACAGTGCAATTTAACAAAGTAGTTATATAGGTAATTTCAAAGAATGTTATGGGTCAACATTCCACAGTTTCAGTTATTTCCTTACTGTGAAATATAAGACATATACAGAAAGGTGATAACTTTCAAAGTGCAATTTAATGAGTAACTATAAAGCAAATTTCAAAGAGTGTTATGGGTTACAATTCCACCATTTCAGTTATTTCTTTCTAGCTATTCTAATACCCTAGTATCTAAAAAAATTCATATGAAGATTTGGTACTTGTAATCCTTTGTTAGATCCTATCTTTTCTGTTACTATCCCCTTCTCTCATTTAAGCACTTTCTCAATCTTCAGAGGTGTCCAAGTTAGTAACTACCCTAACTTGTTCATATTAAAAGGGGTGTCGATATTATGGGGAAGAGGGCTGCATATGGTTGTTGTTCTTAAGGAGGCTGTTGCCTCTGGATTTTAGGACTTGTCTGGTATAGGAATACTTTGGTGGATTTATTTGAGAGAGGCAGGGATGCCAGTCAATTGCATGATTTGGTAGGGACAGGAGCCAAGATCCTCTGAGTGAGAATAGGGGCTTACGTTGACGGGTACACACATATCTGCCATCAATCGTGCTAAAAGAGGTCAATCCTGGAACAGGAAGTGAGGGCTCAGGATGTTAAGGAAGAAACCCTTGGCCTCTGAAGGGTGTAAACATCAGAATGCTCACTCATTGCTGGTGGGACTATAAACTGGTACAACAACTTCAGTATCTTATGAAGATGAAAATAGGTATACCACATGACCCAGCAATTCCACTACGAGGAATACAGACCCATCGTGAATGTATAGATACATTCACCAGAAGAAATGTATGCTGTTCTTAGCTGCACTGTTTGTCATCTACCTAAAACTGAAAATTACCCAAATGTTCATCAACAGTAGAATAGACAAATTGTGACACAATCATGCCGTGAAAGATGATCTGACAATGAGAATGAAGGAACCATAACCACAAGCAGCAATATACAATTGTGCAAAAGGTGTTTGACACAAAGAGTTCATGTTGTTTTGATTCCAATTTTACAAAATTCAAAAACAAGGAAAATCAAACCTATTGCATTAGAAGTGAAGATAGTGCTCACCCTTGGGAGATTAATTCTGGAAGGAGGAATGAGGGAAGCTTCTGGGATGCTGCTAATGTTGTTTCTTTATCTGGGTGATCAAGAATATGTCACATTGTGAAAAATCATTGATCTGTATCTTAGATTTGTGCACTTTTCTGTATGTATGTTGTATTTAATAAAAACTTCCAAAAGAAACCAACAGTCGTTAGACTTTAACCAATCTTTAGTTTTTCTGCTAACTTATTTTGTGGTAATTTGTTCTAGATATAAGCAGCATTGTTACTATTTTGCTTCAAAATTCTGCTAGTTATCTTATTTCCATAACAGGAAAATTACTATTACAAACTGTTCAAATGCAGTTACATTATGGAGGTTACATTTCTCTCCACTGTAAAGAGTCAACAGGAGACCATAGCTGAGGTAATGTATTATAGTGACTCAGTGAAGTGTACACTTTAAAAGATTCGTTTTATTACCTTAATAAAGTTAATTAAAAATTTTTCCCAGACATAAATTTTATATTGGCTCTAGTTTTTATGCTATGATAAGATTAATGTAGAGATTTGTAAACATATCCAAAATTTTACTAAAATGTCCCACTTTGATGGGGTTTGTCAAATATATACTCTTCTATAATCACCATGCCAATTAAACAAAAATATTCTCTTGTGTCTCCTTGCACTCAATAGGCCCCACACCCACTTCAGGCAACAACTGATAGGGTATCCACCATTATAGATTAGTTTCCTATTTTCTAGAATTTCATATCAATGGGATTATATAGTGTGTTCTCATTTGTGTCTGGCTTGTTTTACTCAGCATGATCTTTTTGGGAGTCATTCATGGTTTGCATGACTCAGTATTCATTCCTTTTCGTTGCTGAGTGGCATTCCATCATATGAATATACCACAATCAATTTTTCTTCTGGGACATTTTAAAAAGCACTTTAATAGACATACAATCAATTGTACTTATTTAAAGTGTACATTTGATGAATTTTGGCATGTATGCAATTATGAAACCAACATCACAATCATGAAAGTGAATGTATCCATCGATCCAAAAGTTTACATGCGTTCCTTTGTAATTTTTTTCCAACCTACCCCACCACGCACATATACATACATGCCTGTCCCCAGGCAACCACTTTCTGTCATCATAGATGGGTTTTCATTTACCAGAATGGAATCCTGGAGTATATACTCTTTTTTGGTCTGGTTTTTTCACTCAGTATAATTATTTTGAGATTCTTCCGTGATGTAGCATGTATCAATAGTTGAGTCCTTTTTATTTCCTTTTCATAGTATTTCAGTGTATGAATATGCCACAGTGGATTTATCCATTCACCAATTGATAGACATTTGGGTTATTTTCAGTTTTCCATTGTTAAAAATAAAACTGCTAAGAACATTTATGTATAAGTTTTTACACGGTTTCTTTCCCCTTTGGTAAATATCTAGTATTGGAAAGGGTAGATCACATGGAAGATACATGTTTAACTTTTTAAGAAATCGCCAAATTGTTTTTCCAAAGTGGTCATATCTTTTACATTCTCATCATCAGTTTATGCAAGTTCCACTTTCTCCACATCCTGGTCAATACTTGGAATTGTCAATCTTGTACTCCAGTACAATGTTCAATACAAACGGTGAGAGCAGACATTGTTGTCTAGTTTCTGATCTTAGGGGAAAAACATTGAGACTTTCGCCATTAAGTAAGATGCTAACTATAGGTCTTTTTCTAGTTCCTTGAGGTGGAAGCCATGGTTATTGTTTTGGGGCATTTTTTCTGCTCTAATATAGGTGTTCAGTGTTATTAATTTTCCTATAAGTACTGCTTTAGCAGCATTCAACATATTCTGATATGCAGTGTTTTCATTTTCATTTAGTTCAAAATACAATCTAATTTCTCCTCTGATTTCTTCATTGACCCACTTTTTTTTAATAATAAATTTTATTTTGAAATAAGTTCAATCTTACAAGAACAGTTGTAAAAACAGTGCAAACTCCATACATAGAACTCCATCATACCCCGACCCCCCTCCCCCGATACCCCGATCCATCACCTTTAAGATCCTGTCACACCACTGTCTCTTTCTTTTCCTCCCTCTCTCCCTCCCTCCCTCCCTCCCTCCCTAACACCCATCATCTATTGCTCTGTCCTCTGAACATATGAGAGCAAGCTGCACATATCTTTGAACAAACAATATAATTCACATATACCTTTCCCATGGACAAGAACATTATTTTATGCAGTCTCATTAAACGCAGCTAAGAAGTTCAAGAAATTCAACATTGATATAAAGCTTACATTCTATATTTCCTTTTTTTTTTTCTTGTGTCCCATCTGTGTCCCTTTGAGCCTCCTCTCCTCTGACCTCAGATCCTATCCAGGATCATCCTTGGCATTTAATTGTCATCTATTTAGACTGCATTGACCCACTTTTTTTTTTTTACTTAATTTATTTTTTTTATTTAATTCCGTTTCATTGAAATACATTCACACACCATACAATCATCCATGGTATACAATCCACTGTCCACAGTATGATAACATAGTTATGCGTTCATCACCACAATCTATATCTGAACATTTTCCTTACATCAGAAAGAACCAGAACAAGAATAAAAAATAAAAGTGAAAAAAGAACACCCAAATCATCCCCCCCATCCCACCCCATTTGTCCTTTAGTTTTTATCCCCATTTTTCTACTCATCCATACACTAGATAAAGAGGGTGTGATCCACAAGGTCTTCGCAATCACACTGTCACCCCTTGTAATCTATATTATTATATAATTGTTTTCAGGAGTCGAGACTGCTGGGTTGGAGTTTGGTAGTTTCAGGTATTTACTTGTAGCTATTCCAATACATTAAAACCTAAGAGGTGTTATCTATATAGTGCATAAGAATGTCCACCAGAGTGACCTCTTGACTCCATTTGAAATCTCTTAGCCACTGAAATTATTTTGTCTCATTTTGCATCCCCCTTTTGGTCAAGAAGATACCCTCAGTCCCATGATGCCGGGTCCACATTCATCCCCAGGAATCATATTCTGCATTGCCAGGGAGATTTACACCCCTGGGAGTCAGGTCCCACGTAGTGGGGAGGGCAGCGAGTTCACCTGTCGAGATGGCTCAGTTAGAGGGAGAGAGGGCCACATCTGAGCAACAAAGAGGTACTCATGGGGAGACTCTTAGGCACAATTATATGCAAGTTTAGCCTCTCCTTTGCAGTAAGAAGCTTCATAAGGGCAAGTCCCATGATCGAGGGCTCAGCACATCAAACCACCAGTCCCAATGTTTGTGACAACATCAACACCAGTCCAGGTGAGGAAGTCCAACACATCCACACCTTCCCCCAGATCCTCAGGGCTGGGGAGGGGGAGGCTGTAAATATATTTTTTATTATCTGCCCAAATTACTCTGGGATGTGTCAGTATTTCACTCCAGCCTATACTAACCTACCGTATTTCACTTCCTATTCAAAGTTCCATGCAATTGTGGTGTTTGAACAAACTGACTGTAGAGTTGTACCATTTGGAAAATTTAGATCCTGTACCAAATAAACATCTCTTCCCTTGGTCTCATATGGAAGTTGAAGTTTTAAAACACAGTCAGTTTCAACCTTTACCCTTTGGCCTGGCTTGCCTTGGTCTTAACCAGACCTGCTTCATTCATATCACTAATTGAAGTCTGGGCTGTTTTTCAGCTTTTTTTTTTTTTTTTTTTTTTTTTTTTAACAGTGGCTGTATGCACTAATACTGACATTCATATCTGCCGAGCTCTAGCTCTGAGTTTCAGGTGTCTCAGAGATATGCATTGTTCCAGAGACCAATCAGGTTATATGCTAAGGGATCAGCATCTCAAAGTTTAGAGATAGGCCTTACAATTCAGGGATAAAGATAACTGCTGTAAGAGCTACAATCTAGGGACTATTACAACAATTATGTCCACATTAGGCTATGTTCTAAGATTCAATTTTGAGTTTACACATTATAGTTAGTCCATATTGGTGAGGCATTAAAGTGTTTGCCTTTATTTCTGGTGTACTTCACTCAAATACTGTGTACAGGATCCATTCACTTTGTTGTGTGTCTCACAGCTTCACTCCTTCTTGTAGTTGCTCAATGTTTCACTGTACGCGTACACCACAGTACACCATTCCATTCTTCAGTCAATGTACCCTTAGGCCATCTACACCCTTTGCAAATCATGATTACTGCCTCCATGAACACCAGTTTGCAAATGTCCATTCATGTCTCTGCTCTCAGATCTTCAAATGACATACCCCATAATGAAGTTGCAGGACCTTTTGGTCCCCACATACTTAACTTTTTGTGGAACACTCACACTGACCTTCAGAAAGGCTACACCATTCTACCTGCTCATCAACAGTAGACAGGTACATCTCTCTCACCATGTTTCCTCCAACACTTTTACTCCTATATATATATTTTCCTACAATTTTATAGAGTTATATTCACATATCATACATTTATCCACAGTGTACAATGAGTTGTTCATGGTATCATCAAAAAGTTTTATCACCACAATCAGCACTTGAACATATTGATTACTACAAGAAAATTTTTTTTTTTTAGCAATAAGAAAAAAAATGATAAAAAGAAAAATAACATGTTGTACAATATAATATACTAGTAAGGACAGCAAATAACACCACTACCAAGAATCCCATATTCCTCCCCTATATCCCCCTCTCATATACATTTAGCATTGGCATATTGCCTTTGTTACATTTAATGGAGGTATATTACAATGTTACTGTCGACCATAGACTCCAGTTTGCTTTGATTATGTTTTTTCCTGAATACCATCCCTTTTTCAACTCTCTACATGGTTGACATTCATTTGCTTTCTCACATGCAAAAACATTTTTATATTTTTATATTTAGTAACAGTCATTGGCCACTCCAGTTTTTGCCAAGTTATACAGTCCCAGTCTTTAATTGACCCACTTTTAAAAAGAGAAATGTTATTTAGTTTCTAAAAGTTTGTGGTTTTCCAGAGATTTCTGTTATTGATGTCTAATATAATTCCATTACAGTCAGGAATATACTTTGTTGACATATAAGGAATAATATCCAGTGAATGTTAGATCCTTTGTTGTAGACTCTAAAGTAAGGAGAGAGGTCTATTTAGTAAAGTAATAATTGAATGCTGTAGGTAAAGTAGAGGTAATCAAGGGAGGGCATGTAGAAGTAGGAATAAAAAGTACTTAGGGGAGAAGGAGAAAGATGGTGGCATAGGGAGTTGTAGGATTTAGTCTGTCCTAGTAAATAGCCAGGAACTTTCTGAAACAACTGTTTGGAGGACTTTGGAGACCAGGCACATACCGTATACCAGCCAGGAATGAGTGGCAAGTGTGAGGATGATAAATTGCAGTAAAGAGCTGTAAGTAAATCCTTCCACACTGTGGAGGTCGGTGCCCTACCCCACTGGCACAGCAGGCTGACCCAGAGTCACTCTCTGGTAGGAAACAGAAGCCCTTTCTCCAGGAACAAGGAAAGGGGAACTCTGTCACACACCAATTGCAGATTTGATTAACAAATTCAGGCTGCTGAATACCTGTCTTCTCTGGGAAAAATTGACTGGAGTAGATTCTTTCTGAGGGGACCCTCCTTCCCAGAATAAGCCCTCCAGGTAAAAGTTGCTAGGAGGTAAGGAAAAGAGTGTTAAAAACATATAGAGACAAAACAAAACAAAAAAACAAAAACAGCAGATCAATATTTCCTGAGGAGGAAAAGGGAAGAGAAAACTTTTTTCCTGGGGGCAAAACAACTGCACAAAAAGGGCACTCTCAAAAATCATTCCATGTATGCAGGATAAGAATTAGAAAAATAAGAGCTGAATAAATTCTGATCAGATAAACAGAAGCTATGCTAGAGGTCTAGAATAGGTTGAATCAAATGTCAAAGAATAGTTACAGCACAAAGTCAATCAAGAAGAAAACCCTAGGCAAGACAGAGAAAATGATCTCCAGAACAAAGTAAATAAGAAAATTAGATGCCTAAACATCAGCAAAAAAATTGCAAGTCACACTAGGAAGCACGAAGATATAGCACAAAGGAACAAACTAAAACTTCAGACAAGATACAGGAGTTGAAACAACTAATTAAGGATGTTCAAACAAATCTTCTAAATCAATTCAATGAATTGAAGGAAACTGAAAAAGAGATGAAGGATATAAAGAAGACACTGGTGGCCATTAAGAAGAACTAGGAAGCTTGGGGAAAAAAATAACAGAATTTATGGGAATGAAAGGCAGAATATAAGAGATGAAAAATGCAATAAAAACATATAACAGCAGATTTGAAAAAGCAGAAGAAAGAATTAGTGAACCAGAGGACAAGACATCAGAAATCTTATACACAAAATAACAGATAGGGGAAAGAATGGAAAAATTTGAGCAGGGTCTCAGGGAATTGAATGACAACATGAAGAATGCAAATATATATGTGTTATGGGTATCCCAGAAGGAGAAGAGAAGGGAAAGGGGGCAGAAAGAATAACTGAGGATAAAATCACTGAAAATTTCCCAACCCTTATAAAGACCTCAAATTACAGGTCCAAGAAGCACAATGTATTCCAGACAGGATAGATCCAAATAGATCCATTTCAACACACTTACTAATCAGAATGCCAAATGCCAAACAGAAAGAAAGAATTCTGAAAGCAGCAAGAGAGAAGTGATCTGTTACATACAAGAAAAGCTTGAAAAAACTCAGTTCAGATTTCTCAGCAGAAACCTTAGAGGCAAGAAGACAGAAGTATGATATATTTAAGATAATGAAAGAGAAAAACTGCTAGCCAAGAATTCTCTATCCAGCAAAATTGCCCTTCAAATATAAGGGAGAGTTTAAATTATTTGTGGATAAACAGAGAGTTTGTGAACAAGAAAGCTGCTTTGCAAGATCTGCAAGAAATACTAAAGGGAGAGCCAGAGACTGATAAGAAAAGACAGGAGAGGTTTGGAGGAGATTGTAGAAATGAAGATTATTAGCAATGGTAACTAAAAGGGTAAAAAGGGAGAAAATAATAAGATATGACATAAAAAATTGAAAGGACAAAATAGTTGAAGAAAGTATTGTGTATACAGTAATAATATTGAATGTTAATGGATTAAACTCCCCAATCAAAAGACATAGACTGGAAGAATGGATCAAAAAAGGATCCTTCTATACATTGTCTACAAGAGACTCACTTTAGACCCAAGGACAAAAAATAGGTTGAAAGTGAAAGGTTAGAAAAAGATATTCCATGCAAACAGCAACAAGAAAAGAGAGGGGGTAACTATATATTTATATCAGACAAATTACACTTTAAATGCAAAACAGTTAAAAGGGAAAAAGAGGAACACTATATTAATAAAAGGGACAATTCATCAAGAAGAAATAACAATAATTAATATTTATGCACTTAGCCAGAATGCCTCAAAATACATGAGGCTAATATTGGCAACACTGAAGGGAGAAATAGACACCTCTACAATATTAGTAGGAGATTTCAATACACCACTCTTATCAATGGATAGAAGAACACTTAGGTGGAGGATCAATAAGGAAACAGAGATCCTGAATAATATGATTAATGAACTGGACTTAGACATTTACAGAACATTGCACCGTACAACAGCAGGATATGCATCCTTCTCATGATTCATTCTCCAGGATAGACCACATGTTGGGTCACAAAAAAGGTCTCAATAAATTTAAAAAGATTAAAATCATACAAAATACTTCCTCATATCATGATGGAATTAAGCTGGAAATCAATAACAAATGGAGGGAGGGCTGGAAAATTTCACAAATATGTGGAGGCTAAACAATACACTTTAAACAACCAGTGGGCCAAGAAAGAAATTACAAGAGAAATAAGTAAATATCTTGAGGCAAATGAAAATGAGAATACAACATATAAAAATGTAGGGGATGAAGGAAAGGCAGGGCTGAGAGGGAAATTTATTGCCCTAAACACCTATATTAATAAAGAAGAAAAAGCAAACATTGAGAACTTAACTGCACACCTAGAGGAACTAGAAAAAGAACATCCAACTAACCCCAAAGCAAACAGAAGGAAAGAAATAACAAACCTTAGAGCAGAAATAAATGAAATTGAGAACATAAAAATAATAGAGAGAATCAAGAAAACCAGAAGTTGGTTCTTTGAGAAAATCAATAAAATAGATGGACCCTTAGCTAGACAAGGAGAAAAAGAGAGAGAATGCAAATAAATAAAGTAATAAAAGGGAGGGGGAACATTACTACTGACCATGCAAAAATTAAAGAGATAATGAAAGGATACTATGAGCCACTGTATGCCAACAAACTAGACAACTTAGATAATGTGGACAACTTCCTAGAAACACAGGAACAACCAACACAGACTTGAGAAGAAATAGAAAACCTCAACAAACCAATCACAAGTGAAGAGATTGAATGAGTCATCAAAAACCTCTCAGGAAAGAAACTCCAGGACCAAATGACTTCACATGTGAATTCTACCAAGCATTCCAGGAAGAATTAGTACCAATACTGCTCAAACTCTTCAAAAAAATTGAAGAGGAGGGAAATCTACTTAACTCATTCTATGAAGTCAACATCACCCTAATACCAAAGTCAGACAAAGATAAACAAGAAAAGGAAATTACAGACCAATCTCTCTAATGAATATAGATGCAAAAGCCCTGAACTAAATACTTGCAAATTGAATCCAGCAGTGCATTAAAAGAATTATACACCATGACCAAGTGAGGTTTATTCCTGGTATACAAGGTTGGTTCAGCATTAGAAAACCAATTAATGTATTATACCATAATTACACCGTACCAAAAAATTGAAAAGGGAAAATCACATGATCGTCTCGATTGATGCAGAAAAGGTATTTGACAAAATTCAGCATCCTTTCTCGATAAAAATGCTTTGGAATATAGGAATAGAAAGAAATTTCCTCAACATGATAAAGAGAATGAAAAACCCACAGCTAACATCATATTCAATGGTGAAAGACTGAAAACTTTCCCTCTAAGATGTGGGACAAGACAAGAATGCCCACTGTCACCATTGTTATTCAACATTGTACTGGAAGTTCTAGTTAGAGCAATTAGGCAAGAAAAAGAAATAAAAGGCATCCAAATTGGAAAGGAAGAAATAAAATTTTCACTGTTTGCAGATGACATGATCCTATATTAGAAAGTTCCCAAAAATCTACAACAAAGCTACTAGAGCTAATAAACGAGTTTAGCAAAGTGACAGGATACAAGATCAACATGCAAAAATAAGTCATGTTTCTATACATTAGTAATGAGCAACCTGATGAAGAAATCAAGGAAAAAAATTCCATTTCCAATAGCAACCCAAAGAATCAAATATCTATGAATAAATTTAACTAAGGACATAAAGGACCTATACAAAGAAAACTACAAAACATTCCTAAAAGAAATCAAGGAAGACCTAAATAGATGGAATGATATACTGTGTTCATGGATTGGAAGACTAAATATAGTTAAGATGTCAATTCTACCCAAAATGAGTTATAAATGCAACACAATACCCATCGAAATCACAACTTAGTTTGCAGAACTATAAAAATTAATAATCAAATTTATTTGGAAGGACAGTGTACCCTGAACAGCTAAAAACATCTCAAGAAAGAAAAATGAAGTTGGAAGTCTCACACTTCCTGACTTTAAAGCACATTAAAAAGTTACCATGGTCAAAACCGCATGGTACTGGCATAAAGCTAGATATACCAACAAATGGAATCAAATAGAGAGTTCAAAATAGACCCTGTCATCTATGGACAATTGATTTTGTTAAAAAATTAAATTCAGTTTTATTGAAATATATCACATACCATACACTCATCCATGGTGTACAATCAACTGTTCACAGTACCATCATATAGTTAATGCATTCATCACCCCAATCTATTTTTGAACATTTTCCTTACATCAGAAAGAATCAGAATAAGAATAAAAAATAAAAGTAAAAATGAACACCCAGATCATTCCCCCCATCCCACCCTATTTTTCATTTAGTTTTTGTCCCCATTTTTCTGCTCATCCATCCATACACTAGTTAAAGGGATTATGATCCACAAGGTTTTCACAATCACACTGTTACCCCTTGTAATCTATACTGTTATGCAATCATCTTCAGGAGTCCAGACTACTGGGTTGGAGTTTGATAGTTTAATGTATTTGTTTCTATCTATTCCAATACATTAAAACTTAAGAGGTGCTACCTATATAGCACACAAGAATGTCCACCAGAGTGATCGCTCAACTCCATTTGGAATCTCTCAGTCACTGAAACTTTATTTCATTTCATTTTGCATTCCCCTTTTGGTCAAGAAGATGTTCTCAATCCCATGATGCTGCACCCAGATTCATCCCCGGGAGCCATATCCTGTGTTGCCAGGGAGATTTATATCCCTGGGAGTCAGGTCCCACATGAGGGGGTGGGCAGTGAGTTCACCTGGCAAGGTGGCTTAGTTAGAGAGAGAGAGGGCCACATCTGAGCCACAAAGAGGTACTCAGGGGGAGACTCTTAGGCACAATCATATGCAAGGTTAGCCTCCCTTTGCAGTAATGAGCTTCCTAAGGGCAAGTCCCATGACAGAGGGCTCAGCACATCAAACCACCAGTCCTGAATGTTTGTGACAACATCAGCTTCAGTCCAGGTGAGGAAGTCCAACACTTCTGCATTGTCCCCCAGCTCCTCAGGGGGACCCTGCAAATATATTTTTATTCTCTGCCCAAATTACTTTGGGATGTGTCACTAGTTCACTCTAACCTATACTAACCTACCATATGTCACTTCCTATTCAAATTTCCATGCAATTGTGGTGTTTGAACAAACTGACTGCAGAGTTATACTGTTTATAAAATATAGATCCTGCCCCAAATAGACATCTCTTCCCTTGGTCTCACATGGAAGTTGAAGTTTTAAAACACAGTCGGTTTTGACCTTTACCCTTTGGCCTGGCTTGCCCTGGTCTTAACCAGATCTGCTTCATTCATATCACTAATTGAAGTCTGGGTTCTTTTTCAGCTTTTTTTTTTTTAACAGTTGCTGTATGCGCTAAATACTGACATTCATGTCCGCTGAGCTCTAGCTCTGAGTTTCAGGTATCACAGAGATACCCAATGTTCCAGAGATCAATCAGGTTATACACTAAGGGATCAGCATCTCAGAGTTTGGAGATAGCCATTACAATTCAGGAATAGATTTGACTGCTGCAAGAGCTTACAATCTAGGGACCATTACAATAATCATTTCCCTGTTAGACTGTGTTCTGAGATTCAATTCTGAGTTTATACATTGTAGCTAGCCCACATTGGTGAAGCATTATAGTGTTTGCCTTTATTTCTGGTGTACTTCACTCAAAATGCTGCATACAGGATCCACTTACCTTGCTGCGTGTCTCACAGCTTCCCTCCTAGTAGTTGCTCAATATTCCGTTGTATGCTTACACCACAGTTCACCTTTCTGTTCCTCAGTCTATGTACCCTTAGGCCATCTCCACCCATTGCAAATCATGAATACTGCCTCCATGAACACTAGTGTGCAAATGTCCGTTCATGTCTCTGCTCTCAGATCTTCCAATTACATACCCCATAATGAAGTTGCAGGACCTTATGGTCCCCACATACTTAGCTTTTTGTGGAACCACCACACTGACCTCCAGAAAGGCTACACCATTCTGCCTGCTCATCAACAGTAGATAGGTACATCCCTCTCTCCATGTTGTCTCCAACACTTTTACTCTTGTTTATGTTTTTTCCTACAATTTCATAGAGTTATATTCACATACCATATATTTATCCACAGTGTACAGTCAGTCATTCATGGTATCATCATAAAGTTGTATATTTATCACCACAGTCGGCACTTGAGCATATAGATTACTACAAAAAGGACAATTGATTTTTGACAAGGCAGCCAAATCCACTCAATTTGGTTAGGATAGCCTCTTCAACAAATGGTGCTTGGAGAACTGGATATTCATATCCAAAAGAATGAAAGAGGACCCTCATCTCATACCTTATACAAAAGTTAGCTCAGAATGGATCAAAGACCTAAACATTAGAACTAAGTCCATAAAACTCTTAGGAGAAAATGTAGGGAAATATCTTAAAGATTTTGTGATAGGAGTTGGTTTCTGTGTCCTTATACCCAAAGTGCAGGCAATGAAAGAAGAAATAGATAAATGGGATTTCCACAATACTGAATACTTTTGCCCATCCAAAGACTTTGTGAAGAAAGTAAAAAGGCAGCCTACTCAGTGGGAAAAATATTCAGAAACCACATATCTGATAAGAGTTTAATATCCAGAATATATAAAGAGATCCTACAACTCAACAACAAAAAGACAATTAAAAAATGGGCAAAAGACATTTATAGACACTTTTCAAAAGAGGAAATACAAATGATTCAAAAGCATATGAATAGATGCTCAAATTCACTAAGTGTTAGGAAATGCAAATCAAAACCACACTAAGATATTACCTCACACTTATTAGAATGGCCATTATAAAAAAAAAAAAACAGAAAATACAAGTGCTAGAGAGAATGTGGAGGAATAGCTATACTTATTCACTGTTGGTGGGAATGTAGAATAGTGCAGCCACTCTGGAAGGCACTTTGGTGTTTCCTCAGGAAGCTAAGTATGGAATTGCCCTATGATCCAGCAATCCCATTACTAGGTACATGTCTGAGGAACTGAAAGCAGAGACACGAACAGACACTTGCATACAAATGTTTATAGTGGCATTATTCACAATTGCCGTTAGATGGAAACGGCCCAAATGTCCATCAACTGAGTGAAGAAACAAATTGTGATATACACATATGATGGAATATTATGCAGCCACAAGATGGAATAAAGTCATGATGCATACAACAATGTGGATGACTCTTGAGGACATTATGATGAGCAAAATAAGCCAAAACAAATGGGCAAATACTGTATGATACCACTAATATTAACTAACTATATTGAGCAGACTTAGAGTTAAATTCGAGAGCATATGTTATCAGGAAATAGAAAGAGGGCAGAGATTGGGCAATTGAAGCTTAAGGAGTATAGAATATTCAATAAGGTTGATTGTAAAAGTTCAGAAATGGATAGCACAATACTGTGTGGTGGTAGCACAATATTGTAAATGTAATTTATCAAAGTGAGTGTGAGTATGGTGAAAGAGGAAAGCTAGAGTCATGCATGTCACCAGAAGGAATTAGAGGATCAAAACTGGGACTGTAAAACTTAGCGAAACCCAAAGTGGACAATGATGGTGGTTAATTTTTACAAATATAAGAAAGTTTTTACATAAATGAGAACAAATGTATGTCACTATTACAAGGTGTTTAAAAAGGGATAGTATATGGAAAAAAATCAATTAATGCAAACTAAGGTCTATAGGTAACAGTAACACTGTAATCCTCCTTTATTAATTGTAACAAAGGCACTTATCCAGAGCTAAATAACAATAGAAGGAGGATATAAGGGGTATGGGATTTTTTTTCTTTGGAAGAAATGAGAGTGTTCTCATATTGACTGTAGTGATGAATGCATAAATATTTGATTATTCCAAGAGCCATTGATTGTATACTTAAGATGGATTGAATGATGTGTGACTAAAACTGTTAAAAACAAATAAAATAAAATAAGTAAAAATAATTTTTTTAAAAGTACTTAGGATTGAGACCAGAGAAATACTAGCATTTAAGAGATGAGCAGAGATCACAGTCTGCAAAGTCTGGGAAGGAATATAAAGACAAGTAGGAAGAAAATAAAGAGAGCATTGCATCACAGAAACAAAAAGTAGAGGTTGTTTCAAAAATGAAGAGGTCATCTGTGGAAATTACTGCCAATAGGTCAAGTAAGATAAGGAATAAAAGAATCCTATTTGATTTAGGGACACCAAAATTGGTGACTTTGGCCGGAGCAGATTCAGTTGACTAATGGGGGCAAATTTGCAAATGCCTGGGTTGGGAACTTGAGTAGGCAGAGAAGACAGGAGAATATGAATGCAGGACCTCAAGAAGTTTGAATGTAAAGGAGAAGGAAAAATAGACGATAATGAAAAGGCTAACACACAGCATTTATTCTATACCAGATACTAATACTACTGCCATTATCCCCATCGTACAGATGGGGAAATTAAGGGACACAAGGTTAAATAACTTGTCAAAGATCACACAGTGAAAAAGTAACAAAGTCTAAATTTGAACCTGGTTTCTGACTGTCCAGAGGTAGCTTGAAGAATGTTTGGGTCAGAGGGAGAGGTTTTTTAAAAGGAAAAGAACTTTCCGTATTTGAACACTGACAGGAAGAAGAGTAGAAAGGATGCCATTGAGGAAAGTTGAGAAAGAGATGGATAATCCACAGCAGAGTCAGTGAGAAGGCAGATTGGTTTGACATCCAGATAACAGGTGGCAGGACTCGGCTTAGGAAGGGGAGTACCTTCTCCACTAACATCGTCGGTTGGGAGGAACTGATGGATCCAGAGTCAAGAATTAATACGCTTGACGGCTTGAAATTGAGTTCCTATGAGGTGTATTCCATTTTCTTTGTGAGACAGGAGGCTAAGTCAGAATTTAATCTGAGGGTCAAGGGAGTGCAGATTGGGCAAGGGAGCAGGGTTGGAGGTTTGAGGAGGCTGCCAGGGCACTTCACCTGGATTTCCAACTCCCTCTCTGTCCACACTCCAGTCTCCATTGCTCTTCCTCCACCATTAGCCTTCCCTTAAATATCTGTCCTCCACAGAGCTCTGTCCAAGGCCTTGTTCTCTCCTAGTCTAGACAGCTTCCCGGGCAATCTCCTTCACCTCTATGACTTCAGCAATTTCCAAGTAGAGTCTGATCTCAAAATTACTCCATCACTGCCCAAAGGTGTTGAATGCTTTCAAACTCTGTGCAATAAAAACTAAATACAATCTCACACACGTGGTCAGTTCAAGATCTTGCTGTGTAACCACTCTATACACATTATACGTGGGCTTGGAGTCAAATGTACTTTCTCTACCATTTTAACTCCCGAAAAACAATTGGCCTTAAAGTAGAACATAACTTTTTCAAGAATTTAGCTGTCAGTAAACCACAAAGCTTCAGTCTCCCTGTGTGTTTATCTTGCTTTCGTATCTCATCTGTATGTGTCTCACTTATTGCATTTTAGCTCATCCAGTTCAACATTGTTAGCAGTCTTGTGAGCCAGGGAGGGAGTTATAAAGGGAGAGAAAAGAGAGAGAGAGAGAGAGAGGGAGAAAGTTGCCATATTGTATTGACTATTAAGCTTTCAAATGTTTTGGGGGTCAGAACAATGGAGTACAAACATCTGGCCTCATTCAAGAATGAAGCACAAGATTCCTATCAGGCTATAAACTATCTATGGCTTTCTTCTGTTTCACTATCCCATATAGAACCTCTGCTTTGACATACATTTATGTCACGTAAATCATTTTTATATAATGTACTTGTATAATTGGTTTTCACATAGCAGTTTGTGCATATTTCTTTGATCACATGTATTGCTCTTAATTACACAAATTTGTGCATATTTTTAGGGATCCTATCTTGTCTGTCCTTGACTTGCCAGTAATATCTCTTAATTTTGTCAGAAGTTATCCACATTCTTGAAGCTGCTCCCCCAGGACCAGCCCTGCTCCTGTGGATGTCCTTGTGAAACCACTGTGGGCAGTGTAGAATTTTCCCAGAAGACTCAGGAAAAAATATGTTAATTAAATAACACCAATGTCATTTGGCACCCCCGGCTAAGAATTTGCTACTAATTACATTTTCCACCTCAAATTAAGTCTAATAAGCAGAGGTTCCGCAATGTGATCAAGCAACAACATCAGATCCTCCAACAGTAAAATTTCAATATATAGACATGCCCCAAATTTAATACAAACCCCTTCCTTTTTAATATTCCTAGGAAAAAAAAATTAAAGTTGAAAGTATAAATCCCCTTGTAAAAAATTCCAGACAAATTAAATGCAAATAATTTGAAACCTGAAATCAGATTCTCTCTTGTGAGTTGCAAGTCTAAAGAAATGAAAGTGACCCATCCATCCCCAGATTTTTTATTCTGCTTAATCTCAGCTAAGAAGATGTTCTCAATATCTCGGCGGAGTTAAGATTGTTTGAGCAATTACTGTCTGGACTGTTTGACGGTGGAGTTTAATAAATGACTTCCTTCAGGACCTTAGAGGTTGTGTTGATTTCCATACTCATGAGCCACAATTTTAAACAGTTCAAAGAATTAAAAGGATACACAAGATGATCACCACATAGGCTCTATACCCACTGAATTTTAAAAAGCCAATTACCAACTCCAGAACAGTTATCTCAAGCAGACCATCTAACAGAGACTCAGTCACAAGTGAGGAAAGAAGAGTAGGTAAAGAAATTCTTTACTTCAGCAGGACACCAGTCAGGTGACACCAGGTGACCCAGAATCTTTGAACTCAAACTCAGTTGTGAGAAACCTCCCGGACAGGGTTCATTTTGACACTAAGCATGTACTATTTTGAGAGTGGGTGGGAACCACCTAGTGTGTACCCTTTTTTTCCATTGAATATATTCAAAACCTCTCAATTTTCACTTCCCTTTGAGCAAAGTGCTTGTGACACTTCAGCTCTGGATAGAATGAGGGATCTTTTAAGAAATGCAGTGTCCACACTCTTGAGTAAGTGGGCTGCTGCCTGGTGTGGAATTATATTAGTCTGAGAAGCCTACCTCCTGGGGAATATTTCACCTTGCCCCCACCTTTGTTTCAGTTGGAAAATAAATCACAGCAGGTTCCTATAATAAACCTGCTATGGATGTTTCTGAAGCCTGTGCCCCAAGGGTACAGTATGGACAAATCCTTCCCAAATGTGCCCCTCAAGATCCTGATTTTTCTTCCCTTTTGAATCTCACAAATTTAGCAACCATATTCCCATAAGATACAGGCAACATCTGTATGCCCATCTACAATAACTATATCTTCTTGAAACTCACCCTGTAATTCCTTAAATATTTTCCACTCTGAAGCCTAGGGAGGATGACATGATTTCAAGATTGCTTCCTCCAGTTTTCTCCTTGGGCCTGAATGCAGAATTGGAGGCAACTAATATAGGGTGCCCACCTAGGCCTGGCACTAATGACTTGAAGCTAGATCCTCACTGGTGCTCTGTAGTACACAAGGAATCTTATAGCTAAAAAACTTAAAAAGTACCCCAAAAAGCTGCAAAGATTTTGATTTTCCCTAAACTGCCTATTTGCCTCCCTTAGCCATGACTGTCTAGGAAAAGCTACTTGGGATACCCTGAGCTTTTGCTGAGCCACTCTCAGAGCCCCCAAGTGTCTGTTGCTAGATAGCTTTCATAGTCATCTTTGTGCCTGCAGCCCACAGTTAAGCCCTTCCTTCTCCATCCTTTGCAGCTCTCTACAGGCCCTGCTGAGGTTCTCATGCCTTTTGCTCATCATTACCCATAGATACAGTTTATAGATATAGCCACTGTCCTATCTGGCTAAGCCACCTCAAGCTGATGTTATCCACCAAGGTCACAAAATCATTGGCCTTAAAGCTGCAAGCCTCTTACGCAGGCTCAGTAGTTAAGTTTAAAAGCTGGTCAAGTATGAGCCTCTTTAAGCTCCAAAATCAAAACATCTTGCTCTCTTACTAAAGTCCAAGGCCTAAAGCTCTTGGACCCACCAAAAGCTTTTCCCCTTCACAATTGTGAAAATCAGGCTCTCCTTATGTTTGTTCCTTCATTTTTATTTCTCTTACTTCCAAGAAACTTACTTTTATTTCCCTTACTTCCAAGAAACTTCCAAGAAACTTCAATTGTTTGTGTCTCCAAGAATTTGCTTTCCATACTCCAGACCAGTCCCTACTTGTTCACAGACCTCTCCACCAGCAGGTTTGTATCTGAGGGAAAAAGCAGGGAACAAAGTTAAGCATTCTTATTCTTCCCAAATTTATCAATCAGATAAGCCACTTCACCTATCCTGGGGTAGAGAGAATAAAGGAGCACAGAGAGGAGCAGGGATGGTGGAGCTGAATAAACATGGAAGAAAACACAAGCATCACCCAATACAATCATTCGTTAATTCATTTAGGCAAATGAAAACAGATTCCACTAAGTTAGGGTTGCCAGATTCTGCAAATAAATGTAGAGGATATCTCATTAATTTGATTCTCAAATAAACAATGAGCACATTTTTAATATAAGTATATCCCAAATATTACACAGGACATACTTATACTAAAATTATTTGTTTTTTTTAATCTGAAATTTATATTTGGGTGCCCTGCCTTCACTTGGAAATCACATTTTAAGTGTCAGACACTGTATTAGGTGCTGGGAATATAATGGTGAACATGAAAAATTCCTGCCATACAGAAGGGGAGATCAAAAAACCAACAGGTGATACACACCAGATGGGAAATAACATTCAAAAAGGTTTTTTTCTGAGCATCTCTTTCCAAATGGAGAAACAACTGGTAGCAGTAATCATCAGTGCCTTCACCTGTTACCATCAAATGAATTGCATTGGTCATGTGTAGAATAAATCTCATTTTCACATGATGAATCTCAAAACTATCCATATTCAACTGATTTTGCTTTGTGTTAAAGGCTGTGCTGGATACAGAGAAATCAAAGTGAGCCAGAGTCATTTCCTTCCTACACTACCAAGGAAGTCTGTCAAAAAAAAAGGATTAGCACATGCTCCAGAACAGCTAGAAAATAGCCAGGAACTGTCTGAAACAACTGTTTGGGGGACTTTGGAGACCAGGCACACACCATACACTAGCCAAGAATGAGTGGAAATGTTGGACTGATAAATCGCAGCAAAGAGCTGTAAGTAAATCCTTCCATGCTGTGGAGGTTTGTGCCCCTCCACCTCTGGCATGACAGGCTGACTCGGAGTCACTCCCTGGTGGGAAACAGATGCTCTTTCTCCAGGAACAAGGAAAGGGGAACTCAACCAGGCACCAACTGCAGATTTGATTAATGAATTCAGGCTGCTGAATACCAGCTCCAAGCACAGATAAATTTACAACACAATCAAGAAAGAAACTGAGAATTCTGTTTCAGCCCTGCTCCCAGCAGGGAGGAGGCAGGGCTCATGGAAAAAAAAAAAAGAAAGGCTTCTGGAGTTGGCTGAACTCAGAGTGCTGGAAAAGGGCTGTGCCCAATAAAAGGAGCACATAGAGCCAGGTACCAACTCTGGCTCTTGATTGGCAAATAGCTTTCTTTTTTTAAAAAAAAAAAAAAAAAACCATTAAAAAAAGCAGAAAGCATTTTCCACCCTGCCCTAGGCACGGACAGAAGTAAGGTTGACTGAGACACAAAGTACTAATCAGGTGGTGGAGATAGTTCCCTAAAGAGTGAATCTTCCCCAAGAAGTAGGGGCAGGGCCCAGTGCAAGTGGTAGATCTCTTTCAGAGAATTTAGATCCCAGGGACAACAGTTTCAACCCCCCAAAAGTGGAGCCCAGCCTCTATGTAAAACATGCTCCACCAGGGGTGGAAGTGGGGCTGCTCAAGAGTGCTGTAACTTTTCCAGCTGGCAGGGCAAAGAGCAGCTCATCCCCAAGAAAAGGCCCAGCACAGGGAGTGGCTATTATTTAGAGAACTCAGACTCCAGGTGCCAGGAAAATAGCAAGAGTTTCAAAGAGCTATCCCCCACCCCTGCAGCTTCTGACTCAATCATGCCCATGGCAGAGTTAAATAAATTTAACCAAGGACACAAAGGACCTATACACAGAAAACTACAAAACATTCCTAAAAGAGATCAAGGAAGATCTAAATAAATGGGAAGACAGACCATGTTCATGGATTGGAAGACTAAACTTAGTTAAGATGTCAATTCTACCCAAAATGATTTATAGATTCAATGCAATACTTATCAAAATCCCAATAACTTACTTTGTAGAAATATAAACACCAATAGTCAAATTTATCTAGAAGGACAGGGTGTTCTGAATAGCTAAATATACCTTAAGAAAGAAAGATGAATTTGGAGTCTCACACTACCTGACTATAAAGCATATTATACAGTTACAGTTGTCAAAACAGCATGATATGGCATAAAGATAGATATACCAACAAATAGAATACAATTGAGAGTTCAGAAATAGAAATCATCTATGGACAATTGATTTTTGATAAGGCGGCCAAGTCCACTAACTGCGTCAGAACAACCTCTTCAATAAATGGTGCTTGGAGAACTGATTATCCATATCCAAAAGAATAAAAAAGGACCCTTATCTCACATGTTATCCAAAAATTAACTCAAAATGGATCAAATCTTAAGCATTAGAGCTAAGTCTATAAAACTCTTAGAAGAAAGTGTAGGAAAATATCTTAAAGATCTTGTGATAGGAGGTGGTTTCTGAGACCTTACATGCAAAGCACAGGCAATGAAAGAAGAAATAGATAAATGGTATCTCCTCAAAATTGAATATATTTGTGCATCAAAGGACTTTGTCAAGAAAATAAAAAGGCAGCCTACTTAATGGGAGACAATATTTGGAAACTGCATATCTGATAAGTGTTTAATATCCAGAATATATAAACTCAAAAAGAAATACATAAACTCAAAAAGAAAAAGACAAACAAAGCTAATCAAAAAAAATGGGTGAAAGACATGGATAGACACTTTTCCAAAGAGGAAATGAAATGGTTCAAAAGCATATGAAAAGATTCTCAACGTCACTATTAGGGAAATGTAACTCAAAACCACAATAATATACCATGTCACACCTCCTAGAAGAGCCATTATCATTAAAACAAAACTACAAGTGCTGGAGAGGCTGTGGAGAAATAGGTGCACTTATTCATTGTTGGTGGGAATGTAAATGGTGCAGTTGCTCTGGAAGGCAGTTTGCTAGTTTGAAACTGTTATGGACCCCAGAAGAACCATGATCTTCTAATCTCTTTTGATTGAGTGTTTCCATGGAGATGTGACTCACCCAACCATGGGTAAGACCTTTGATTAAATCATTTCCATGGAGGTGTGACCCTGCCCATTCCAGGTGGGTCTTAATTAGATCATTGGAGTCCTTTAAGAGGCTCCAGAAGAGAGACAGGAGCTGGAGCTGACAGAGATGCTTGGAGAGGTGGACAGGATGTTTGGAGATGCTAAGCTAAGAGATAAAGCCCAGAATTTTCCCCAGAGAAGCTAAGAGAGGACCCCAAGGTGCTTAGAGAGAAACACCCTGGGAGAAAGAAGCAAGGAGGCACAGAATCTGGAAGAGATGAGCTAAGACAGAAGCCCAGAGACATTTTGGAGAAAGCTTTTTGAAACACAATTTGGAAGCAAATGACCAGCAGATGCCAACCACATGCCTTCCCAGCTGACAAAGTTGCTCTAGATGCCATTGGCCATCCTTCGATGAAGGTATCCTCTTGTTCATGCCTTAGTTTGGACACTTTTATGGCCTTAGAACTGTAAATTTGTAACCTAACAAAACCAATCCATTTCTGGGATTTGGCATAACAGCAGCATTAGCAAACCGAAGCAGGCAGTTTGGCTGTTCCTCAGGAAACTAAGTACAGAATTGCCAAATAATCCAGCAATCCCATTACTAGGTATATACTCAGAGGAACTGAAAGCAGGGACATGAATAGACATTTGCACACCCATGTTTATAGTGGTATTATTCACAATTGCCAATAGATGGAAACAACCCAAGTGTCCATCAGCTGAAGAGTGGATAAACAAATTGTGATATATACATATATGGAATATTATGCAGACATAAGATGGAAGAAAGTCATGATGCATGAAACAATGTGGATGAAACTTGAGGACATTATGTTGAGTGAAATAAGCCAGAAACAAAAGGGCAAATACTGTATGGGCTCACTAATATGAGCTAACTATATTCGGCAAACTCATAGAGTTATCAGGAGATAGAAAGAGGGAGAGATTGGGCAATAGATGCTTAAGGAGTACAGAAGTTCAATAAGGTTGATTGTAAAGGTCCAGAAAAGGATAGCACAATACTGTGTGATGGTAGCACAATACTGTAAGTGTAATTAACAAAGCTGAGTACAGTGTGGTTGCAAGAGGAAGGCTAGAGTCATATATGTCACCAGAAGGAGGCTGGAGGATAAAAACTGGGACTATATAACTTAGCAAAACCGAGAATGGACGATGATGGTATATAAATATAAGAAGGTTCATATATGAACTAAGGCAAACGTACATCACTATTACAAGATGTCAATGGTAGGGTGGTAGATGGGAAAAAATGAAGTTAATGTGAACTAGGGTCTATAGTTGACAGGAACTTGAAATATTCTTGCATTATTTATGGCAAAGGCACTATACCAAAGTTAACTGTAAATAATAGAGGGATATAAGAAGTATGGTTTTTTTTCCTTGGAAGAAATAAGAATGTTCCCATATTAACTGTACTGGTGAATGCATAACTATGTGATTATACCAAGAGCCATTGATTGTAGACTTAAGATAGATTGCATGGTGTGAGAATAAAACTGTTAAAAAATTAATAGGGGTGGGATGAAGAATATGGGATGTTTGGGGTTTTCAAATTTTTATTTCTTTTTTTTTTTGGAGTAATGAAATTGTTCTAAAATTGATTGTGGTGATGAACGCACAAGTATGTAATGATACTGTGAGCCATTGATTGTATATTTTGGATGTATTATATGATGTTTGAATATATCTCAATAAAATTGCATAATAATAGGAAATTATGCGTTACTGTGACAAGCTCTATGGTGAAAGAAATCAACATCTATTGAAGCACGTAAGAACACCTAACCAAACTCAGGAGTCAGGGAAGACCTATTAGAAGAAGTGGCATCCACATTCTAAAATTATTACTGACAATCACTCCATACCTTTAATGAGCTGGGAACAATTTTAATAAACTACTTAATGTAATTTAGATAGAACGAATACCTCTTCTCCAAGATATTGGAGAAACCTTTAACCAGTAATGACTAAAGAAATATCTTAACATCACCCTGTTCTATTGTCATCCTGTTCTTCATTTTGCATTGGTCATTTACTCATTCAACAAGTATTTATTGACAATTTCGTATGTGACAAGTACTCTGCTAAGCACTGAAAACACAATAGAGAAAAACCAGACATGTATCCAGCCTTTGTGGTACTACAGTCTAATTGAAGAAAGGGGCATTACACAATCACATAAATAGATATCTAAAGACAAAATTTGATCAATACCATTGAGGAAGGGATTGAATGCTATTAGGCTAAAGAAAAAGACCAGCTTTATGTTACAGGCTCAGAGATGGCCTCCCCAAAGAAGGGACATTTGATCTGAGGTCACCTTCCATCTCTCATGTAAAGTCTCTTTGAATAGTCATAACTTTCTACCCCAGTAGCTAGATTGCTGAGAATTGTCAGATTCTACATCTAGAGCATGCATTTCCAACAGGAACAATTTCATTCCCAAGGTGGCAAAAATTGGTTCTTGGGGAGGAGAAAAGTATCTTACTCTTTTTATGTATACAACACAGACATACACACAGTACATAAACAAATGTATAGTATATATGTGGTATTAAAATTTCATGGAGGAGGGGAACAACTGGAAAAAATGTCTAAAAATCTTCTTTGAGGGGGCAATAATGAAAAAACCTTGAGAAACACTGATTAAGAGTTTCTCACAGTCCATTTAACCCTCCTTCAAAAATATTTACTGAATTGTGAAAGACACAGGGAATATAAAGGTGGATAAGGACATGGGCCCTTATATGTTATGGGGGAAAAGACACAAAAACAAGCAAGAATATAGAGAAAATAATTACAGATTGTGCTACATGCTGTGAAAGTAGCACATGAGGGCACGAAACTAGAAATAATGGAGTGGGGACCAGGAAAGACCTTTCTGAGGAGGGCTCTGGCTTAAAAAAATAGTGGTTTTTATTTGTATGCATGTTTATTTATCTCCTAATTTGCACATATTTTGGTGGGACTTTTGCAAATCTGTGACTTCCTATTATTTTCCCGTTCAGCAGTTTCATGCCAACTTATGCTTAAGGTCAAAACATCTCTGCTTTGAAATCTAGACTTAGTGTGACTCACACTGTACGACACTGGCGGGACACCACACTCATCAGGCTGGTCTGTATTAAGAGCTACCCTCAGCACCAAAGGCTGTGCAAATTTAAGTAATGAAAGGGTTGTCCATTTGAAAAATACAGAAAAGGTTATTTGAATCCTTTCAGATGCACAATTGACATTTTCAGAGACTTAAGAAACAGCTTTGGGGAGACCTGAATTGTTGGAAGATGACCCCCAGCATCTGAGGATGTACACTTGGTAGGACTGAAGGATTTCAGAAGGCAGTCACGTGCATGTTTCTAAACCCAAGGCAGGATATGATGCTGAGTTCTTCTACTTCCCCTTTTTAATTCTTACAGATCTCATCTGAGTAGCAGCCTCCATTTCTCCTTCTTGGATGGAAGATAAGCTTGGCTTTTGGTGAGAGAGAACTTCTCAGACCAGGTTCTGATGGTTCTGGGTCTGCTGCTGCTGATCCTGGGTAAGTAGATGCGCAAGGCTGGGATAAGGGCTTCAGCTCCTCAGAGTCTGTCAGGGGAAAAGCCAAGGAACTTCTGCCTCTGCTTCCACTCAGGTTTCAGAGACAGCAACAGGTGGGAAATGAGAAAGCCGATTTCTGGGAAAGCCAAAAGGCTCCAAATACAACCACCAGGACACTCCAAGATGTTTGTTACTCTTTGTTTCTTACTCATTTCTGTTTCCATCTCATAGGAAACTTGGATTTTTCTTTCCGCCAAACCACAGCTCTGTATCCTTCCCTCTGTCCCAGCCTCAAACTAAATAATTTTTTTCAGATAAAGTTATTTTCCAAAACTTAGGTGAGAGGAAATCTGCTGAGAAACATGACTCCCTTCCCTAGATTTTAAGCTAAAATTTAACCAGAAGTTGAAAGAGTAGATGGAATAGTGCCCAAGAATCGAGGGGAGGCAAAAGCATTTCTCTGAGCCCTTCCCCGCCTCTGTGCTGCTGAGTGCAGCCTGGAAAGGAGAAGGAGGCAAGGAATTATGAAGCTGCTAAGTAAGTAAGAGTAAAGAGATGAGTCAAAATTGTGTGCAGAAGCTACTGTTTATAAAAGAAAGTATAGATTAATTGTTTGTTTGGGGACCATGGTGGAGTAGGATGGGAGCACAAAAACAAGAAGGAAAAATTAAAGAAGCCATTGTGTCTGAATTGTTGGGGTAAGTTCTCAGAATTTTTTTCATTTGTAAGGTTTGAGAAAAAAATGCTTTGTGCTAATCTTTGAATCTTGGCTCCCTCACAGCTTCCGGAAGTGAACAATCTGGTGAGTTTCCCCTTCTTTTTGCTTCTCAACATCTCTGGGCACCACCTGTTGCAGCCCCTGAAGGTGAGGGCTCAGGGATGTACCAACACCAGTGGCATTGCTACTCTGAGGTAACACCTCCCTACTATGAAGATGAGCAGGCTCTCCTCTGACTTCTCCAGTCTCCAATCTACCTCAATACAGAGAGGAAGAAAGCAATTGCAGAGGGATGGGCAAAGCTTCAGATATGTTTTCCTCTATTTCCTAAAACCCCTCCATCTGTATGTCCAAGCTAGGTGCTCTTATCAAAGGATAGGAACAGCTTCCATTCACAGGGGAAAATGCTACAGCCAAATCCTTATTTATACCCCAAAGGAGCTCATGTCACTGCCATGACTTAAGATTCAGGACCATCAGTCAGTCCTAATTCTACACACTAGTCTCACTTCTCAAGCATCCCAGGTCCCTTCATTCAAATTCTTTATATTCCTTAATTATTGATTGTGTCCAACTTAGATAGAGAGTGCAGAAAGGTTGCCTTCTCTACAGAATCTCCAACTAAGCAAGTTTTAAAAGTAATGAAAACGAAAACAAATCTTGTTCATTAAAAGTTAACAACCAAATAAGAAGTGGTTTTTTAATGTCTAGACACTGCTTCTGGGGTTTGCACACCTCAGACTCACCAGCAATGAAAAGGACAAAAGCATTTTAGAATTATCCCACCTCCTGAAGCCTTCACATGTTTGCCCAGCCTCAAATCACATCCCCTGGGCTTTTCAGAGCCCACACCAGGGACCTGAGACCTATCCCTTATGATCCCCACCTCCAGGTTAGGATTAGGATGAGGAAGAACAGATTCTGTCCCAGCTATTTCCCCAGTTTGTTTCTGCTCAATTTTCAATGCTGGTGCTCATGGGGAATTAACCAGGAAAACTCCCAGCTGCAAGGCCAGGCCTTTTTCTGTGCTGTTACCACCTCCCATGTACCTTCATTGTTCTGCTTTCTGTTCAGGGGCAGCTCCAAAAGCTGTGCTTCTTCTTGATCCTCCATGGTCCCCCCTCTTCAAGGAAGAGAAAATGACTCTCACATGCAGAGGATCCCACATCCCAGCCCAAGGAGACACATCTTGGTATTATGAAAGTCTTTTGTTGGAAGCAGATTCCGAAATGATCCAAACAAATTTGCCTGGAAATTACCAATGCGAGACCCAAGGGTCCTCCCTCAGTGACGCGGTGCATGTAGGATTTTCATCCGGTAAGGACAGAAAGGGGGAGTCTCTGAAATCAAGCACTGGGGCAGAGTGTCTGAGGGCTGGATAATGCAGGGAGCCTCAGCAGAGATGTACAGTCATGGGTATATTTGATGTATTGACCCCAGTGGGGAAAATAAGGAGGTAGTGAAGCAGAAGGCTACTGCATTGCCCATCTTATCCAACCCAAGAAGTGTTGGCCACCAAGCAAAAAGGAACTGAGGTCTGAAAAAGGATGGGATTAAATTCCTACTTTTTTATAATGATGTGTGAGGATCTCTCAGACATCTTCTGGGAATCAGTTCACTTTCCTAGGGCAAGGGAGAATTGGGAATTGGGACCATGAGGAAATTTGGGTGGAGGCATAAACCAGGACTGTAGCTCTTCCCACATGGGCAGAAGTGAGAGCTTGAAGAATGAAGCTGCAGGGAATAAACTAAGTGTGTTCCTCCATCTCTTTGCAGACTGGTTGATCCTCCAAGCTTCACATCCTGTCTTTGAAGGAGACACTGTAAATCTGAGATGCAAGGGGAAAGAAGAAAAGAAAATTATTGAAAAGATGTACTACAAGGATGGAAAAGAACTTCAGATTTATAAGAACTCAGACTTCAACTCAGACTTCATCACAGTAAAACCCTGGGACAATGGTGAATATTATTGTACTGCTTCTGGGCAAGGTTTTCTCAGACTATGGACAGAAACGTCAAAACCTCTAAGAATTCAAGTTCAAGGTAACAACTACCTTCCTGTGAGTGATAAGGCTTGGCAGGGTAACAATGTGTGAGGGTGGAGGGAAGGTGCTTCTCAGTGGAGAGCTCATGAAAATCCTCTTACGGCCCAGCCATGGGAGGGAGATGGGAGGTGGTTCCATCTGGGTGGTTCTTTATCTCCTGATGGCCAGTACTGAGCGCACAGGTGCATCTCTCCAGGATTTTGGAGCCTCCCTGCCCTGAGGACTGTATTCACTCTTCTCTCTAGAGCTGTTTCCACATCCTGTGCTGATAGCCAGTCCCTACAGGCCGACAGAGGGAACTCTAGTGACCCTGAAATGTGAGACCTGGCTCCCTCCAACGAAGTCAGACATCAAGCTTCGATTCTGTTTCTTCAGAGGGTATCAGGCCCTGGAGCCAGGCTGGAGCAGGTCACCAGAGCTCCAGATCCCCACCATTTGGAGTGAAGACTCAAGGTCTTATTGGTGTGAGGCAGAGGCAGTGACCCCTGGCATTAGAAAACGAAGCCAGAGTTCCCAGATATATGTGCAGAGTGAGTATCCATGGGACTGCTCTCCTAGAGTCAGAGCTGGGAGAGGAGAGCAGAGCGGTGACATCCCTTGCCCACCCTGGAATGGTGGACATAACAGAGAGGAGCTCTCAGCTATCCTGGTATCCTTCCCTCTTTAGGTCAGCAGGAGTCTAATTTCTTTAGAACATTCTTCTAAGCCCAAATCATTAATATTAATAAGTTATTGATCACTTATAGGGTACCCAGCCCTGTGGGAGTTACAGAGATATTTAGGATATGTGCACTAGTGAGTTAACAGACAACTAGAAGCACAGTTGACCACATGCCATCTTTAGATGTCACCATGGCACTTCCATTTGTGGACTTAAATGTAGACCAAAAGAATTGGAAAAGAGGAAGATGAACACAAACTGGAATGATAAGAGAAGAAGGTAGGGAAATGGAGGTGGAAGAGAATCTTGAAGGATAGGAGGGGATCTGGATTCAGGGAAGAGGTAACATCCCCAGTGCTCTCTCTTATTCTGGGATCTGTTGGTGTATTACAGATTCCTTAGAGATAAATGTCCATAAAATGTGACTGCAGCCAATGTTAGGGTTTGGAAGATCGTGGTACCCACATTCTCCAAGGATGAGAATTGTGTGGGAGGGGATGGGGATGCTCTCTTCATAATGATATACATAATTAATTCCTTTATCCTTCCTTTCAACCCCTGCTTCTTGCACCCACTGCTCTTAGTCATCTCCTTGATCTTGAAGTCCCTGCCACTGAGACCCTGACATGTCATCTTGTGTCCTCCCAGGAATCCCTGTGTCTGATGTGAATCTAGAGATCCAGCCCCCTGGGGGGCAAGTGGTTGAAGGAGAAAATCTGGTACTTGTCTGCTCAGTAGCCAATGGTACAGGGACTGTCACATTCTCCTGGTATAGAGAGGGCACAGAAGGAAGTCTGGGGAGAAAGTCCCAACGTTCCCTGTCTGCAGAGCTGCAGGTTCCCAATGTGAAGGAGCGTGATTCTGGGAGATACTATTGTGCAGCTTACAACATTTACAGCTCCATCTACAGCAAGAAGATTGAAGTCACTGTGAGAAGTAAGTTCCTGGTTTCCTTTTATTCAGCCTTTGATTCTTATCCAGGGGTTAGGTGATCTGTCACCCGTGAGGATCTTCACAAAGAGGGCAAAGGAACAGAGTTGTGATGATTTAAATGTTATCCAAGGATGTCAAACATGGCAAAACAAGTTGAAGACATCTTACTTCCTGTGGAGAGGACTGAGTAATGATGAGAACAAAATTATGCAGACTTACTCCTCATAGTGTTGGAAAAACGCCTCTGATTATTAGATGAGGAGAGTGTGCTCAGTGGGAAACAGCGACGATCACAGGAATGTGTCTATTTCTAGGCTCATTGGGTGGGCATATGTACCTGTCACAGTGTCTGAGTCCCCTCTGACTGCCCTACTGTCTCTGTCAGTTCCAGTGTCTCGCCCTGTCCTCACCCTCAGGGTCCCTGGGGCCCAGGCTGTGGTGGGGGACGTCGTGGAGGTTCACTGTGAGGTCAAGAGAGGCTCCCCTCCGATCCTGTACCAGTTTTATCATGAGGACGTCATCCTGGGGAACAGCTCGGCCCCCTCTGGAAGGGCAGAGTCCTTCAACCTCTCTCTAACTGCAGAACATTCTGGAAACTACTCCTGTGAGGCAAACAATGGCTTGGGAGCCCAGCACAGTGAGGTGGTGCCACTCAGTGTCATAGGTAAGCAGGATATACTATAGTAGTCATTGCCGAAACACACTGTGCCATCTCACAAACAGAACTCCACTGGGCTACTGGCTGGTGTGACATCTCAGCAGACTCCCCATTTTTTCTGCCTCCACCTAGAAGTTCTGGGTTTCTTCCTTGTGGCTACATGTTCATTAACTTTGACTGTCTTTTACTTCCTCTACTGTTGTCATCAAGAGCTACATGTTCCACACAGTTTTTCTAGTAGAGGTGCAAAGACCATGTATATGATAGTTCAGCAATTATTGACAAAGGAACATTGTATAGCAAGCCTTATTTCTGAATTCCTTTGTCCAGTGACCAGACTATTATTTACCAACGTTTTCTCCCCTTACCTCCAATCAATCTAAATCCCTACTCAGTTCCCTGGATCTCTAGACAGATTATTTCTCCTTGGAGGCCTCACCCATGATTTAGTGTCAGTTGAGCAGCAGATCTCTCTCATGGCTTCCAGATTCTAATGACCTGTCTGGCCTCTTCAATTTCTCCAAATGCCTTCTGACTTCTTGAATGCTCGTGTCTTATTTCATCTAATATCTTCAGCATCCCCAGTGAAAAGTTTCCTTCACCAGGGGCACGAAGGCTTCTCAGATTTCCCACTTCCAGCCCACGTTATCAATGAACAAGGTGCCCAGCCACATAGGCGAGACTTCCAGCCCAGGCTGTCGTTATTCCCAAATGCCCAGCATTTGGAAGGTGGGATGGGACATTCGGACATAGGAGGAGATGTCAGGATAAAAGAGAAAAGGAGATGACTCCTAGAGACTCAAACACTTACATTCTCTAGGTTTTGCCTTGGCTTCCTTCTTTGCAACTATTCCAGGCTTTGATTTTGGGAGGTATTAGGACCTGGGAATGCCAGACAGTGTTCCAAAACTGAGATTCCAGCCTTGAACGGGAAGATACCGAGTTGCATGACCTTGAATAAGTCTTCTTTACTAAACTTGCCCTTGATTTTCTCACTTATAACACAATTGAACCAAGTAGATCACAGAGGTCCAAACAGTTCTGATCCCATACCACTTTCAGTCAAATGTTTTGACTGTGCACACCCCATATTTATTTATTTATGAATTATATACATGTACTACTATAATAATTTAATATGCACATTATAAAACAAATGGAAATATGAATTAAATAAGAAATAAATAAGGATGAAATAAACAACATTTTAAAATATTCATAGAATCTCTGACTAAAACAGTTTACTCTTTGTGGTACACTTATCTGGAGGTCTGATTCTGAGTCTGATTTATTTCAATTGATTTTAAAGGCTATCTTTGTTTGAAACAATACATTACCAAGATATCTAGATCCAAGTGGAAGCAGAACATCGCTGGTTTCTCTTACAAATCCATACCACTCATTTTGCAATCCCATTTAATTATTATGCAAAAATTTTCACCGCAATTCAGCTGGTAAATTTCCATTTTCTTTGATATCAATCAATTTTTCCTGTAACTAAGGAAGTGCTGCCTGTTTGTTTCAAGCTTTGGAAGACTCATAAACTGGTTAAATGTTGTTTCCATTTTTAAGTAGACAGATATGAGTTTTTAAAGTTGATGCATTGACATTTTCTGGTAATAAAACTGCATAGAAATGTAAGTATCTTAAACATCCATTTTCCACAATATTTATCTTCATGGCATGAGTTTATTAAGAAAAGCAGTTCAAAATTGTCTGCTAAACAGTATACCATTGACAGCCACTTATCACAAAAAAAGTCACCAGAAATGAAATACCAGCCTTTCTTCAGAGAAAAACACGACTCATCTTTATATTTAACTACTCTTTTTAGAAGTTTGCCACAAAATAATTGAAAAACTTCTTCAAGAAACAAAAAGGTTTTGTGTCATTTCTCCAATCTCATTAGAAAGTATTGTAAAGATTTTATTATTTAATTTAAAATAGTCTGTAAAACCACTCAAGTAACCAACTAAAAGAGAAATATGTTCCAATATGCTGAGAGTGACAAACAAGTGAAGGCAACACTTACACACACACACACACACATATGCTGGGGATCCATCTGCCTTCACAGGGACTTCCTCACTGTTTGGAACCCAAGGTATGACGTGGCCTGAGTAAAAGCATCAATGCGAATACAGTAAAGTTAATTTCTTTCTTACTCTTCAAGCTAAAAACTAAATGTTACTAAACATTCTCATATTTTCTGCTCATACCCCAATGGATTGTCTTGCAATCCCCCTTGGAGGCCACTGGACTTGGTGATGATTATGGTCTCGTTTGGCCTGAGAAGTCTCTGGTTTCAGGGGAATGTGCGCAGGGACCAGAGGTGCCGTGAGAGCTAAAGGGAGACATGAGCTGGAAGCAGCTGACAGTCACTAACCCCAGCACACAGAAGCTCAGAGATATAGGCTGGATACATGGGTGGGAAGGCACTCTGAGATGCACAAAGTGCCACACGAACCCCAAGGCCCCCAACATCCAGCCCAGGTCACTTTATATTGCAGAGAATTACAGAAGGGCCAAAGTCAAGCTGTCTGTTTCAATTTAGCAGGAGCCCTACGTTTCCCAAACAAGGATTTGGCCTCTCTACCCTGATGAGATGGCAGAAGTGATCTTCCTTGTGGCCAGCAGATGGTTCATTTTCAAGTTTTATCATTTTCATTTAATGAACAGTCCCCGCACTCACACTCACTCGCTATTAGCCAATCTCTGATGCAGCACACAGTTTAAGATCCTTACCAACCCTATCTCACTAATGAAGCATACAGTTTATATCTAAAGCACCGCCCACAGATATACACATGGGCTCATCCAGATTTCCTCACAACTTGGAACCAGTGATCTTACAGATCACATTCCATATTAAAGGCTTTCTGTTCTCTGTGACTGTCCCATTTCTATCAACATCAGTTAATATGGAAATCATTGTTGCTAGCGCTATATCTTGATGTTTTCCTGGCAATCTGGAGCAATGCAGTCACCCATTTAATCACCAATTATTGACCATCTTCTATATGCCAGGCAAAGCTCTGGTAGCTGGAAATACAGCAATGAACAAATAGACAAGTCCCCATCCTTGTGGAATTTAATTTCTAGTGGGGGAATTAGATATATAATAATATATAAATGAGATAGATAGATAGATAGATAGATAGATAGATAGATAGATAGATAGATAGATAGACAGGCAAATAGATATAGGTAGAAGCTGGATAAATGTTAGGTAGTACTAAATTCTACACAGAAAAATAAAGCAAGTTAATTAGATAAAGAGTGATGAGGTCTTACTTTAGATAGGTGTGGGAGTCTGGGACTTAGAGCAAAAACACAGTTGTAGGGAATGTTCAGAAATGAACCTTGGTTTTAGCTATTATTTCTATCAATAATAATATCTAACATTTATTGAGCACTTTATACCTGATTCTTGTTATTGCCCCAAATAATCTGAGATATAATTTATTATTAGCTCCATTATACAAATAAACTGAGACTCAGAAAGATTAAAAAGCTTAAAACAAATCAAGATCACAGAACTTACAAAAGGCATAGACAAGATTCAAACTCAGGTTTCCTGAATCCCAGGTCTGTGTTCCTTCTACTAAACTATGATGGATATTTCCTTTATTAAGTTCTCTTGCAAACGAAGGTAAGCAAAAACTGCTGATCAACTATTTTCCATCCTTCAGTTCCAGTGTCTCGCCCTGTCCTCACCCTCAGGACTCCCAGGGCCCACGCAATGGTGGGAGATGTGGTGGAGCTTCACTGTGGGGCCCAGAGAGGCTCCCCTCCAATCCTGTACCAGTTTTATAATGAGGATGTCCCCCTGGGGAACAGCTCAGCCCCCTCTGGAGAAGGAGCCTCCTTCAACCTCTCTCTGACCACAGAGCATTCTGGGAACTATTCCTGTGAAGCCACCAACGGTCTGGGAGTCCAGCGCAGTGAGATGCTGCCAATCATTGTTACAGGTTGGTTGGTGGTACCTGGACTAGAGGTCAATAAAATATTTCTGCAGCTTATTATACAAATTCTACCAGGGCCATAGAGTTTTTGAACATGCACACCAAGGCTTGAGGCTTCTAGAAATTGATACTGATTTCATGGGGGAGAGGGAAAGGGACTAAATTGTAATCATAGATACTGGCGATCACCCCTCATGTGCCATTATTTTGAAAATTACAAATTTTACTAGAGATCATTCAAATGGAGAAATTAGGACGTGGCAAACACCTGCCTTGATAGATCTCTAGTCCCCGGCTGCAAGGTTTTTGTCTAGAAAACATTGCCCCTGGAACTCAAGTATGGATTTCCCTACACAGGACTTCCTGGGAGCAGAACAGGCCCCATAGCTGCAGGTGTCACCGGGGGGCTGCTCAGCATCCTTGGCCTTGCCACTGCTGCTGCTCTGCTGAGTCGCTTAAGGACCCACAAGCAACCAGGTGGGTGTCTACCATCCTACCCTTGGATGTTGTAACTTTTGCTATTTGCTATGATAACTTGGAATGGCTTGCATCCTATAAAAGTAAGTTATTTCCTTCTAAATACCAGGCTTTCACTTCTTCTCAGGCAACTCTGTACACAGTAGTGACAGGAAAGGTAGAATAAACTTCCCATGTGTTTAGTCTGAGATTTAAATCCAGTGGTGGAATTTTGCTTCCAGTTAGAAATTAGAAGATTAAATAATTATTGTTCCACCTCCATTCCAAAGCACACTGAAAACAACCAGAAGGATGAAACACAGAGAAAAGTCCTCCAGTCATAACAAAAAAATAGGCATTAATCTTAGATGCAAACCATAAACTCTGAAGAATATCAGTCGCATACTGTGAGATTTGGAGAAAATTAATATAGAATGCTGAGAACAAGATTAAAATTTCAATTTCTGATTGCTGCAGGTACATAGACTTACAATAGATTTTTGTAGGTTGATCTTATATTCTGCAACCTTGCTAAACTCATTTATTAGTCGTAGTAGCTCCTTTGTAGATCCCATCCTATTTTCTTCACAGACAAGCAGGTCATCTGTGAATAAATACTTTCTACTCTTCCTTTTTAATATGGATCCCTTTGCTTTCATTTTCTCATATGATTGCACTGGCTGGACTCTCCTATACAATGTTGAACAGAAATGGTGACAGTGAACATTCTTGTTCTATTCCTGATCTTAGGAGGAAAGTATTCGGTCATTCCCCATTAAATATTATGTTAGCTCTGAGTTTTTTGTAGATGCTCTCTACCAGGCTGAGGAAATTTGTCTTAGTTTTCCAGGCTGTTATGAGAAATACCACATAATGGGTTGGCCTAAACAACAAGAATTTATTGGCTCATGGTTTTAGAGACCAGAATGCATTGTCCCGGTGTCAGCAGCGTGGGATGGCCATCCTCTGTCACATGGTGATGTCCTTGGTCTCTTTCCTATGTCTTTCTCTGACTTCCGGCTTCTCCTTATAAGGTCTCCAGTAATATAGTTTAAGGTCCACCTGATTCAGTTTGGCCACATCTAAATAGGATTTTAGAAGATCTATTCACAAATGAGTCCACACCTCAACTGATGATCCATCTTCAAAGGGTCCTATTTACCAATGGGTTCACACCATAGGAACATGGATTAAGATTCAGAACATGTCTTTTGTTAGAGCAGATGATTCAATCAACCACAAATTTAGCTTGTATTCTTAAATTGTTGAGGGTTTTTACAAGAATAGATGTTTGTCAAATGTTTTTCCTACCTTGCTTGAGATGATCATATGGTTTTCCTTTTTTTAGTCTATTGATACAGTGAATTTTGAATGTTGAACCAGACTGCATTTCTGGGGGGAACCGTACTTGGTCATAATGTATTAACATTTTTATATATTGTTGGATTTAATGTGCTAAAATTTAAAGAATTTTTGCCTCTGTGTTCATGAGGGATATTATTTAGTAGCTTTCCTTTCTAGCATGTCTTTTTATTTCTAGGTTGTTGTTAAGGTAATACCCATGTAGTTATCACTTCCAGTGTTCTTCATTCCTTTTTGTATATCAATATTTCCATATGGTATCATTTTTTTTCTGCCTGAGGGAACTCTTTTGACAGTTCTTGTAGTACGGGAATGCTGGTGAACTTGTTGAGGGTGTTGCTGAAGTCTTCTATGCAATTACTGATTTTCAGTCTACTTAATCTATCAAATATTGAAAACTTCAATTATATTTGTGAATTTGTGTCTTTCCTTTTCCAATTATTTCCCATTTACATTACTGTGATAATTGATATAGTTAAATTTCAGTCTATTACTTTTCTATTATTTTTCTGTTTGTCCCGTCTATTCTTTATTCTCCTTTTGCTCTTTTTACCTTCTTTTGGGTCAACTGAGTATTTTTTAATGATCCTATTTTATTTCCTTTGTGAGGTTATTAGCTATAACTCTTGCTTTTGTACAGTGGCTGCTTTAGGGTTCATAGTATACATATTTAATTTATCACAGTCCACCTTCAAGAGATGTCATATCACTTCATGTATAGTAAAACAATCTTACAATAGTGTACTCTAATTTTTCTATTAAATATATCTAAATGTAAGAATGTATTTACCTACAGAGTTATCACTTCCAATGCTCTTCATTATTTTTGTATATCTGTATTTCCATCTGGTATCATTTTCTTTCTGCCTAAAGGATTTCTTTTAACATTTCTTATAGTATGTGTCTGTTGGTGATGAATTATTTCAGCTTTTGTATGGCTGGAAAGGTCTTTATTTTTCATTCATTTGTGAGAGAGATTTTTGCTGGTGTAGAAGTCAAGGTTGAAGAGTTTTTTAATTCTCCCCTTCAATACTTTAAGATGTTGCTCCACTCTCTTCTCATACGCTTTGTTTCTGACAAGAAATCTGTTATCGTTCTTATCTTTGTTCTTCTGTGACCGCTTTTTTTTTCCTCTCTCTAAATGTTTTTTCATGGATCAGGAGCCTTTGGATGTATGGGTTCTTTTCCTCAGTGCTTGAGATGCTTGCTAGGTCTCAAGACTTTGTATTTTGGAATTACGTAAGCCTTTACTTTCTGTCTGCTGCCTTTTGTGGTGCAATATGGCATCATCTTTTGTCAGACCAAATGCTTCTGTTCTCTCTTTCTCAGGGCCCATACTTAAAATGTGTCCACATGTCAACTGAAAATACATCTTCAAAGGATCCTATTTACCAATGGGTTCACATCTACGGGAACATGGGTGTGACATAAAATAAAATAAGGTCTGCAAAAAAGAAATAAATAACATATTTGGACCTCTAATTAATGAAAAATCTTACATATTTTATTTAATGATGCTGTTCAAGCACTGTCCTTTTACCCCTGTTTTCAAGTCAGTCATTGAGGCTCCATCCTTCCCCTTTCTTGCAAGAAAAGAGCCACCAATGCTTTATGAATGATATTTAAAATCTATTAGAGCAATTAGTATTTTCTTAATAATGTTTGTATTAGTATTTCTCAATAACATTTATAAAATATACAAATTATATGCATATATATTAAAAATATATGAAGAGAATAACACTAATCCCAATAGCACTTATAGAATCTGTCAATAATTTAAAGTCTATTATATGCAGCATTACAGTTTTTCTAATTTTTTCAATTATTCAATAAGTCCAATTCAGTTCAATTCAATCAATATTATTATCCCAAATGATGAGGAAACAGACATTTTGGGAATTAAGCAACCTTTCCAAATTCACATAACTTTTAAGGGTCATGGTTAGATCTGAACTGGGGTTTCCTTAACCCCTAGTTCCTCCATGATGTCTTGGTGACCTGTGGAAGGCTGGGCCATAGCTCCTACTTTCAAAATTACTTTTCCATCCTACAGTCCATCCAGGGTGTTGTTTATTAATCCATAACAAACACCAGAAGTGGAGACATTACAATCTCAGTGTCGAAGCTGAGAATGTTCAAAAGCCAGACCACTGAGTTAATACAACTCAAACAGCACCAGTGAAGGAAAGATTGGTGTGGTAGGCTGAATAATGGCCCCCAGAATATCCACTTCTTAATCCCAGGAACATGTGAATATTAACTTAGATGGCAAAAGATGGGATTAAGTTAAAAATCTTGAGATGAAGAGGCTATCCTGGTTTATCTGAGAGGGCCCTAAATGCAATCACAAGTATCCTTATATGAGGCAGGTTGAGGGAGATATGACACAGAAGAGACAACATGACCTTGGAGGCAGAAATTGAAGTGATGTGGCCACAAGTCAAAGGATGCTGGCAGCCACCAGAAGCTGGAAAAAAAGGCCAGAAGCAGATTCTCCCCAGAGCTTCTGGAGAGAGTATGGCCCTGCCAATACCTTGATTTCAGCCCAATAATACAGGTTCAGACCACTGACCTTCAGAACTGTGAGAAAATAAATATCAGTTTTCATGTCACCATGCTTGTGGTAATTTGTTACAGCAGTCATGGGAAACTAATGTTTAATAATTAATTGATAATTAAGGGCCCTCACTTTAGAGATCTGGGTGAACAGGAGCCCAGGTGGTTCTGTCCTCCAGATCTAATGAAAGCCGTGTTTTAAAATAAACAAACTCAGCCAAGGAATTCTGACAGCCCGCCAAGCACAAGGTCTCTGCCTTTCTCTCCTCAAAATCTTACCCATGGTCCTTCCCTCATAGCAAAGCCTCCCTTCTCGTTATTGACAAATTTTCTCAGGCAGGTGCTCAACCCTTTTGAACTTTTTCTAAATGTGAAGAGCTCTGCTGCTTAGCCTGAGTGCGTTCTACAGGTCACCAAAGGGAGTGATTGACTTATTGACTTTTATGGTCCAAATGCCTGAGTTAAAATTCCAGTAATGTAACTTGAAAACTGCTTAACATTACGCATGTAAATTGAAATCTCTGATCTCCAGTTTCTTCACCTATAGGATGGTCATAGTAATAGTACCAACCTCTTAGGTGCTAAGAGAGAATCTATGTCCACTGCTTAGCACAGTGCCCAGCTAAGTCCTCGGTGAATATTAGCTAGTATTATAAATAGCCACCTCTCTAGACGCATCCCAGGATTGAGCTAAACTGCCCACAGGAAGGACATTGGTTATTGATCCATTGTGAGTTGCGGTTTCTCTGAGGAGAGAGGTACAGGTCTGAATCATTTTCATTACCTTCATTTTAACTCAGGAGGCTGGTTCCCAAGCACAGGCTTTTTAGGCATCATTCAGTCCATTTATGGTGGGAAGCAAATCTGGGTGTGTTTACTTTGGGTAGTAACTTGTGTCCTCTAAGCCCAGTGAGACAGATATAGGGCCATGGAAAAAAAAGGCAAAGTTTGGAGTAGGAAAGTGGGAGGAGGCTTGTATTTGCGTAGGCCAGAAAGGCTGCTGTTTTTAAGCAATGAAGAAAAACTGCCATATTTTCAGGGATGATGGAGGAGGCTTCCACATAATCCCTATTATAAAATTGTCATCTTGTCAATTTTTTAGACTTAAAAGTATATACTTTAACTTACTCAGTTATTTAACCAGTCTTAATGAATATTTTCAGTGTGCTAGCATTGGGAATACAAAAGCAATTAAGGAAGCGTTCACAGTCTCAGGTAGCACACCTTTTCATGAAGGAGAGAGTTAGAGGCAAACAGAAATAGACCATTTCAGTTCAGTATAGTAAATTAATATTAAAGGCCCTCTATACAGAGGTAGGCCACGAAAGCCAGCCTGCTGGCATCAGAGAAAACTCTGGAGGAGGAATGATAAGTTGGAAGGAGCCAGGTGAAAGAGAAGGCAAGAGGTGTGGAGAAACAGTGCAATGTGTACCTGAATAATATGCAGTTCGGGATTGCTGGAATGGCTGTGTGGGGTCACAGCTGAGAAAGAGAGGAGCGGTCTGAGCTTATTATGGTAGTCGAATTGAGCCACACTTGTGTAAGAGTTCTGTCTTGATTTGAAGCCTCTCCAGGCACAAAAGGGCTCAGCTGCCTTCTCTGTAATGATGGGAGTAGCATCTATCTCGTAGGATTAAGCCGTAGGTCTGGAGAAAGCACTTGGCCAAGGCGTCGATTTTTTTTCCCTTATTAGAGAAGTTGTAGGTTTACAGAAAAATCATGCATAAAATACAGGACTCCCATATACCACCCTACTACCAACACCTTGCATTCGTGTGTTGTGCTTCCATTGTCACTATCCATCACTAAAACATTTCCATCGTCCCAAATAAGAACCCTGTACATTTTAAACCTTAACTTCCCATTCCCTATCCACACCCTGTCCCCTGATAACCTATATTCTAGATTCTGATTCTATAGGCTTGTTTATTCTGTTTCAAATCAGTGAGATCATATAATATTTGTCCTTTTGTGTCTAGATTATTTCACTCAACATGATGTCTTCAAGGTTCATCCAGGTTGTAACATGTATTGGGACTTTATTCTTTTTTACAACTGAATGATATTCCATTCTATGTATATAGCACATTTTATTTATCTGTTCATAGATTGATGGACATTTGGGTTGCTTCCGTCTTTTGGCAATTGTGACTAGTGCTGCTATGAACATCAGAGAGCAAATATCTGTTAGAGTTCCTGCTTTCAACTCTTTTAGGTATATACTGAGTAGTGGGATTGCCAGGTCACGTGATAGTTCTAAACTTAGCTTTCTGAGGAACGGCCAAACTGTCTTCTACAATGACAGCACCATTTTACATTAAGGAATGAATTACTGTTCCTATTTCTCTGCATCCTCTCTAAAACTTGTTATTTTCTGTTTTCTTTTTTTTAACAGCAGCCATTCTAATGGGTGTGAAATGGTATCTCGTGGTTTTGATTGCATTTCCCTGATGGCTAATGATGTTGAGCATCTTTTCATGTGCTTTCTGGCCATTTTGATTATCTTCTTTGGAGAGCAGTCTACTCAAGTCCTTTGCCTATTTTTTAATTGGGTTGTTTGTCTTGTTGTTGTTAAGTTGAAGGATTTCTTTTTATATTCTGGTTATTAAACCTTTATCAGATGTGTGGTTTCTAAATATTTTCTCCTATTGAATACCCAGTCATTTTACTTCCACAATAAAATCCTTTGAGGCACAAAAGTTTTTAATTTTGATGAGGTCCCATTTATCTATTTTTCCTTTTGTTGTTTGTGTTTTGAGTATAAAGAAACCATTACTTAACACAAGATCCTGAAGATGCTTCCTTATATTTCCTTCTGGGAGTTTGATAGTTCTATTTCTTATAATTAGGACTTTGATCCATTTTGATTTTATTTTTCTATATGGTACGAGGTAGGGGTCCTCTTTCTTTTTGCAATTGAGATCCAGTTTCCCAGTAATATTTGTTAATGAGACTATTATTTCCCAATTGAGTGGTCTTTGCCCCCTCGTCAAAAATTAGTTGGCCATAAATGTGAGGGTGAATTCTGAGCTCTTGATGCAATTCCATTGGTCTATGTATCTGTCCTTGTGTCAGTACCATGGTGTTTTGATTGCTGTGTCTTTGTAATAAGTTAAGATCAGGAAGCATGAGTCCTCCAACTTAATTCTTCTTTTTCAAGATGGCTTTAGCTATTTGGGGCCCTTGCTCTTTCATATACATTTGATGATTGACTTTTCCATTTCTGCAAAGAAGGTTGTTGGATTTTTTATTTGGATTGCATTGACTCTGTAAGTTGCTTTGGGTATGACTGAAATCTTAATGATATTTTGTCTACCAATCCATGAATGTGGACTGTCCTTCCATTTATTCAGATCTTTGATCTCTTTTAACAGTGTTTTTGTTTTGTTTTGTTTTGTTTTGTTTTGTTTTAGGCAATATTATTTTGGATTATCTATTATAGACAGCCCAACAGATTATTTTTTATTGCAATTTTATTGAGATATATTCACATACCATACCATCTCTTGAAGTGTGCAATCAGTTGTTCACAGTATCATCATACAGTTGTGAATTCATCAGCACAATCAATTTTTGAACATTTTCATTACTCCAAAAAATGAAAATTGAAAATAAAAATAAGAATAAAAATAAAAATGAAAGTAAAAAAGAACACAGAAAGCATCTCATTCCCCTCCCCCCCAAATATTCATTTACTTTTTTGTCCACATTTTTCTACTCATCTGTCAATACACTGAATAAAGGGAGTGTGAGCCAACAGTTTTCATAAACACACAGTCACATCATATAAGCTATATAGTTACACGATTGTCTTCAGGAATGAAGGCTACTGGATTGCAGTTCAACAGTTTCAGGTATTTCCTCCTAGCTATTCCATTACACTAATAACTAAAAAGGGATATCTATATAATGCATAAGAATAACCTCTAGAATGACCTATTGACTCCACTGAAATCTCTTATCCACTGAAACTCTATTTTGTTTCATTTCTCTTCCCTCTTTTGGTCAAGAAGGCTTTCTCAATCCTACTATGCCAGATTGAGGCTCATCTCCCCGAGTCATGTCCCACATTGCCAGGGAGAGTTACACCCCAGGGAGTCCTGCCCCATATAGGGTGGAGGGCAGTGAGTTTACCTACAGAATGGGCTTAGAGAGAGGGGCTACATCTGAGCAAAAAATGAGGTTCTCTGGGGGTGACTCTTAGGCACAATATTAAGTAGGCTTAGCTTCTCCTTTCCAGGAATAGGTTTCATAAGGGTAAGCCCCAAGATTAAGGGCTCGGCTTACTAAATTGGTAGTCCCCAATACTTGTGAGAATATCAGGAACTCCCGAGGTGGGGAAGTTTAATATTTCCACATTTTCTCCCAGTCCCTCAAGGGGGCCTGGCAAACACTTTTTACTCTCTGCCAAATTACTCTGGAATGTATCAGGACTTCACATTTAGCAATGCTTTGTAGTTTTATACAAGTCCTTCGCATCCTTGGTTAGATTTATTCTGATATTTGACTCTTTTGTTTGCTATTATGTATGGAATTCGTTTCTTGATTTCTTCTTCCAATTGTTCATTGCTTGTGTACAGAAACACTACTGATTTTGGGGTGTTGATATTGTACCCTTCTACTTTGCTGAACTGAGTTATTAGGTCTAGGAGTTTTGTTGTGGATTTTTCAGGGTTTTCTGTATTTAGGATTATATCATCTGCAAATAGAGAAAGTTTTACTTCTTCCTTTCCAATTTGCATGCCTTTTATTCTTTTTCAACATTTCAGTACAATGTTGAATGCAGTGGTGACAATGAGCATCCTCATCTTGTTCCTGATCTTAGAGGGAAAGCTTTAGTCTTTTACCATTAAGTAGGATGATAGCTGTGGGCTTTTCATATATCCCCTTCATCATGTTAAGGATGTTTCCTTCTGTTCCTAGTGTCTAAGTGTTTTATCAAGAAGGAGTGCTGAATCTTTTTAGAATGCCTTTTCTACATCAATTGAGATGATCATGTGGCTTTTTTCCTCTATTTCTGTTAATGTGGTGAATTACATTGATTTCCTTATGTTGAACCAACCTTGCACGCCGGAATAAATCCCACTTGATCATTGTGGTTGATTCTTTTAATATACTGTTGGGTTCAGTATGCTGGTATTTTGTTGAGGACTTTTGCATCTATATTCATAAGAGATATTGGTATGTAATTTTTTTTCTTGTGGTATCTTTATCTGGCTTTGGAATGAGAATGATGTTGACCTCATAGAATGATTAGGCAGTGTTCCCTTCTCTTCTGTTTTTAGAAAGAGTTTGAGCAGAATTGGAGTTAAGTCTTCCTGGAATGTTCAGTAGAATTCCCCTGTGAAGCCATCTGGTCTTGAGATTTTCTTTGTTGGGAGGTTTTTGTTTACTGATTTGATCTCTTTACTAGTAATTGGTTTGTTGAGATCTTCTATTTCTTCTGAGTCAATATAGGTAACGTGTGTGTTTCTATGAATTTGTCCATTTATGTAGGTTATCTAATTTATTGGCATAGAGTTGATCATAGTATCCTCTTATAGTCCTTTCTATTTCAGTGGGATCTGAAGTAATGTCCCCACTTTCATTTCTGATTTTAATTACTTGTATCCTTTCTCTTCTGTCTGTGTCAATATAGCCAAATATTTGTCAATTTTGTGGAACTTTTCAAAGAATCAACTTTGGGTTTTGTTGATTCTCTCTAGTTTTTTTCTATTTCATTTATCTCAGCTCTACTCTTTGTTATTTCCTTCCTTCTGCTCACTTTGGGTTTAGTTTGCTCTTATTTTTCTAGTTCTTCCAGTTTTGAGGTTATGTCTCTGATTTGAAATCTTTGTTCTTTTTAACCTAATCATTTAGAGCTATAAATTTCCCTCTGAGCACTGCCTTCACTGCATCTCATAAATTTTGGTATGTTGCATTTTCATTTTCGTTCACCTGAAGGTATCTCCTAATTTCACTTGTGACTTTTTCTCTAGCCAATTGGTTGTTTAAGCGTATGTTGTTTAATTTCCACATATTTGTGAATTTTTCATTCCTCCCTCTGTTACTAATTTCTAGCTTCATTCCATTGTGGATGGAGAATATACATCATATTATTTCAATATTTGTGAATTTATTGAGACCTGTTTGTGACCTAACATATCCTGGAGAATGATCCATGTGCACTCAAGAAGAATTTGTATTCTGTTTTTTTTTTTGGGTGAAGTGTTATACTATATATGTCTGTTAGGTCTACTTGGTTTAGAGTACCACTCAAGTCTTGTATTTCCTTATTGGTCCCTTTCTCTCTTTCTTCTCCTTCTGGAACTCTCATAATATGTATATGAGTGTGTTTGATGGTTTCCCAAAGGTTTCTTAGGCAATTTTCACTTTTAATAATTCTTTTTTTCTTTCTGCTTCTCAGTCTGACTCATCTCAAGTGTCTTGTCTTTGTGTTCACTGATTCTTTCTTCTGCCAGCTCCAGGCTGCTGTCCAAACCCTCCTGGGCAGTTTTCATTTCAGTTATTGTGGTCTTTGATTCCAGTATTTCTGTCTGGTTCCTTTTATAAATTTCTATCTCTTTACTAAGATTCTTTATTGCTTACTCATTATTTTCCTGCTATCCTTTAGTTCTTCCTCTGTATTTTCCCTCAATTCCTTGAGCATTTTTAAGATCATTTTTTTAAAAGCTTTTTTTGATATGGATACATTCTCATGTGCTTCATTGGTGTTTTTTGCATTTTTATCCTCTTCCTTTGGATGAGCCATCATTTCCCATTTCTTTATTTGTCTTGTACTCTTGTTGCACACTGTACATTTTAATATTTAAGAATGTTAACTCTGGGTGTTATTCCCTGGATGTGTCTGTTTCTTAATTTTGTAACCAGCTAATGATAGGAGAGAGATTTTCTTGAGCTTCAAACCCGGTATCAGGAAGGTCTGCCCAAGATGGAGGCAGTGTGGAGAGTTTTCCCCATCTACTGGGAATCTTATTTCCAGGGAAGAACATTATAACATAGAGCATATTATCCACATATGAAATTGGAGAAAGAGAGAAAGGGAGGGAGAGATGGGGGGTGGTAGGGGGAGGAAGAGAGTGCACATATGTAAGAGCTTACTTAACATGAATCTTTCTTTGTTTGCTTTGCAGGAGGAATTTTTGCCCCTGGAACACCCAGGTGAGGTCTCTGCTTATTGCACTGCCAAAGTTTTCATGATTTATTTATACCCACATGATAGGCACATGGAACTAGATACATTTTAAAAATATTTGATTGGACCTCCATATTAAAATTTTCACCTTATAAAATCCAAAAACATGATTAAGAAGGCCCTTCTTGCTCACATTTGTGAGTAACTCTCACTTATATCTTCTTATACACAGAATTCATGTTATTTACCAATTTACCTACTTCCTTAAATGTACCCTAGTTAGAGAAATGGCCATTGACATCTTAATGATATTATCTTGCATTGGGCTATAATTCATTCACTCCTTTATTGCTCATTCCTCCACTAAACTCATTTAGGAAACCTTTTATTGAATACCTGTAATGCTCGACTCACAGTTTTCAGTGCAGAAGGAAATGGAATATGGAAAAAACCAAAACTTTTCCTAAAGGATCTCCATGGTATCTTACAGGAGAATTAGATTATTGTAATATGAGGTATAAAATTGAAAGGGATGTTTTAAAAAGACAAAGATCAAGTTCTGTGGGAGTGCAGAAGTCTCTGGTCTCAATGACTAAGCATTTACAGTTTAGAAAATAATAAAAAAAATTAGCCCAATAGGAATTGTTACCCTGTCAAAGGAAACTTGAAACTGTGAACTCTGTCTTCTGACTCTGCCACAGTCTGTCTGCCCTTTGATGCTGTCCTGGGTCTTGTCTTGTACCTTACTCCTGAGATTTTCTTGAAAGAGCTGAACAGACTCTTGGAGTAAGCAGCCACATTTCTCCAGCAACCTTGCTATGCTCTGTGCCTTGTTGGATTTCCCTGAGACTCTATGTCATCTACAAATACTTTCACCTCTGGTCTCTCTCCCCTTCTATCACAATTACAGTCCCCAGGAGTTTCAGGAGCCGTCTCTGGTCAGGACCTCCAACACAAACGCCTATGAGCCCAGCTGCTCTGAGACACCATTCCTAGTGGAGCTGCAGCCAGTGTACAGCAATGGTGAGGACTCCTCAAGGGGAAATGGGCTCCAGGGATAAGCCAGGGGGGCTAGGAGGAGGGATTGAACAGCAGTCCATGGTCCAGACACATCCAATTAAAAATAGCATTCCTGGCATTATATTGGGGATAGAAGGTAGTTATGAACTAACTCAGTGGCTAAGAAGAAGAGACAAGAGTATGGGCTCGTAACTCCAGCTGACTGTGACATCTTCTATTCACAGTTAATCCTGAAGAAAACAACCTGGTTTATTCTCAGATATTGAGCATCCAGCATACAAGAGAAGATTCAGGTGAGACACCTCCCAGACAAGTAGGGTAAGGTGGCAGTGTGGTATCTGATCCAGCAAGAGGCCTTTGATCAAGGCATCATCTCAAATACAATCCAACATGGGAGTCAAGGCATTACCTGCTCCTCCTGAATTGACAATCACATAATCATATCCATTCCTTCTTACCTGTTCATGCTGCCATTGCTACCCCATAAGCTTTAGAGGACAATGACTTTTTCACTAAAGTATCCATAGCATCTAATGCAATGCTTGAAAAATGGAAGTATTTTTCAAATGAATGAACACTATTTGCCAAATTAAGCCTCCCATAATCCAATATGCAGACACTTGTAATCCTCTTAGCTGGTTTATTTATTTTTAGTCTTGTTCTCCTCCAACCTTCCAACAATCTATTTCCAATATGTTCCCTCTGAAATGCACAATTGATTGCATCATTCTCTACACACCCTCAATGACTCTCCATTCCTAAGCATGACCCTTGTGTTCCAACCAGTCTCCCAAGCTCTGCCTTATGTCCTCACTCCAGCCATACTGAACTCATGGCATTTTCCTGATCAAATCAGGCTATTTCATGCCGCAGTGTCCACACTTCTCACTCATCCTGGAATGTCCTTGATCATGGTTTAACTGGTGAGCCCTGCTCATGTGTCAAGACTCAAGTACCACAGCGAAACTTACAGTGACTCCTACCATCCTTCCCCAGGCTCAACCTGGAAGGAACTGATCACCCGTTGTGGCATCAGAATAGTTCAATATGTATTTCTATCTGGGTGCCCATAATGCTTGTTGCATTTGTTCCCATGTCCAACTCTCCCATTCAAATTACAGGCTCCTTGATCATGTGGACTGTGTTTGGGTCATTTCTGTCTCCTTATAGTTTACCTAATGCCTAATACAAGGTTATTGTTCAATGAATGCTTATTGACTGAATAAATAAATGAATGAGATGTAACAAACCCCTTAGAAGGATAAAAGAAACACACTGAGAATCCCTGGCTCCCTGGAAACTCTTGTGTGTCCTTAGAGTGCCAACCCCTGCTCTGGCCTCCTCCAATTTAGTGAAGTAAGTTGTATTTGTGCCTTCTCCCAGGAGATCAATACAGTCATGGAGGCTTGAGAGGGAGAGGGTCTCTGCTGGGATTGTGATGAGCAGAGGAACAAGAAGGAAATCATCAGGAGAGTCGTTTGGGCATTTGGTGGGCAGGGGAAAGGCTTTGTTAATGTGTGTGCCATGTTGAAGGTGCTTTTTCATGAGGACTTGGAAGAAGTCTGCAGAGGAAATGGTCAAAAAGATGAGTTAGAAGACAAAAGATTGGCTTGGAATGCATTGGGAAGAGGATATAAGTTGGAATATATTGTCTGTAGTCTAATATTTTTCTTTCCTCCTCCCATCCAACAGCAAATTCATCAAGGATGCATCAGAAAGATAAGGTGAGTCAGACTTCCTGGCTTTCTTTCCCCTCTACTGGCCCTCTCCTGGATTTAGATACTTATTGTTTGTGTTTTTACCCAGGAATCCCCAGTCATCTATGCAGAGTTGAAGAAGGCATACCCAGATGACTCCACAGGGGAGGCCAGCAGTATGGACAGGGACCACGAAGATTCTGCGGAAAACTACGAGAATGTCCCATGAGTATCATCCAGTCTCGAGCCGCTAGTCCCTTACCCAGAATGTATACCCCAGAGCCCCCCGGGGGGAGCAGCCTGTGCCCTTCTCCCAGGGGGCTGTGTATAAGGTCTGCCCACTCCTCTGTGCCCGAGTCTGTGTGTCCCCGAGGGACAGGGTTGGCAGCATTAGAGCAAGTGCTTCTTTCCTTTCACAGTGGAGATACATGGCCAGGCAGGTGGGCCTACTGCTCCAGGGGCTGTGGGATTGAGGAGGAGGGAGAAACCCATGAGAAGTCATGACCATTTGGCCTGTGACTGAAAGCTCTTAAGGTGCTCTCTCTCTATAAACAATCTGCTTCACGTGTTTTGTTCCCCTTTTTGTGTGGCCGATGGTTGCATTGTTGATGCTTTCATGCATACGCTGTGTTCCTGTTCCCAAACTGGAAACAATCAGAACAAGTTATAGAAAAAGATTTTAAGGTGACTCTATCTGAGATGCATTTTTGTACATTTAGGATGATATTCCCAGCCAAATAAACCTCAGATATGGTTGAAAAATTATATCAATATAGCCATTATATTAAAGTCTCTGCAAGTTGATTTAATATGGAACCCCTTCATCCCCATTCAACAGCCTTAAGTGCAAAAAATACTTTAATAACAATCTTTGCTTTGTGACGTAGGCTCATCATTTGCCATGCATGACCTGCTGCTAGTTAGTTAGCTAGTTAGTTCTATTTATAAGTACACATTAATCCACAAAGCAATAATTTACTACATCTATGTGGCCTTTCCCATCCCATTTCCCTGCCTCACTCCACCTTATGCAAAATCACCCTGAACCTCATGTTCATTATTCCCTTGCTCTCCTCTTTATCATATAACACACCTATATGCTTCCTTTAAATATATATTTTATGTTAGTTGTTTTAACTTTATACATTAAAAGAATGTATTGCTGTACATAAGTTTTTAGGACTTACTGTTCACTAAACTTTATATTTGTAAGATTCATTCACATTACACATTTCTATAGTCCATTTGTTTTTTTTTGTTTTTTTTTTTAATCCAGTTTTATTGAAATATATTCACAAACCATACAGTCATCTATGGTATACAATCAACTGTTCACAGTATGATCATACAGTTATGCGTTCATCACCACAATCTATTTCTGAACATTTTCCTTACATCAGAAAGAATCAGAATAAGAATAAAAAATAAAAGTGAAAAGAGAATACCCAAACCATCCCCCCATCCCACCCTATTTGTCATTTAGTTTTTACTCCCATTTTTCTACTGATTTTTTTCAATTTTTTAACTTTGTTTATCAAAAAATTAAAAACAAACAGGCAAACAAGCAAAAAAACCCCACAACATTTCAAACAAAGCAATGGATTAAGGAAAACAAATAACCTAAAATAACTACTTTGCTTCCAATATGTTCCTACCATACCCCAAGAAAATTAATAAACCATGTCCAAACAGAGGAGTAAGAAAAACAAATAATCTAAAATAACTACATTGCTTCCAACATGTTCCTACCATACCCCAAGAAAATTAACAACCCCTAAGAAAACAAAGGAATAAGAGAAAAAAAAAAACCTAAAATAACTCTATTGCTTCCAACATGATCTTACTATATCCAAGCAAGTTTACAAACAATAATCATTCCTGAGCATTCCCATAACATTGAGATTACCCTCCATAGTTTATCTGTTCTTATTAGATTATCATTCCCCCTCCACTAATTGGTATCTCTAGGTCCCCTACATTCTACAGTATAAAACATTGTACATTTTTCACAGAATTCACATTAGTGGTAACATACAATATCTCTCTTTTTGTGCCTGGCTTATTTTGCTCAGCATTATGTCTTTTTTTTTTTTTTTTAATCTTCATTTGATTGAGATATATTCATATACCACGCAGTCATACAAAACAAATCGTACTTTCGATTGTTCACAGTACCATTACATAGCCGTACATTCATCACCCAAATCAATCCCTGACACCTTCATTAGCACACACACAAAAATAACAAGAATAATAATTAGAGTGAAAAAGAGCAATTGAAGTAAAAAAGAACACTGGGTACCTTTGTCTGTTTGTTTCCTTCCCCTATTTTTCTACTCATCCATCCATAAACTAGACAAAGTGGAGTGTGGTCCTTATGGCTTTCCCAATCCCATTGTCACCCCTCATAAGCTACATTTTTATACAACTGTCTTCGAGATTCATGGGTTCTGGGTTGTAGTTTGATAGTTTCAGGTATCCACCACCAGCTACCCCAATTCTTTAGAACCTAAAAAGGGTTGTCTAAAGTGTACGTAAGAGTGCCCACCAGAGTGACCTCTCGGCTCCTTTTGGAATCTCTCTGCCACTGAAGCTTATTTTATTTCCTTTCACATCCCCCTTTTGGTCAAGAAGATGTTCTCCGTCCCACGATACCAGGTCTACATTCCTCCCCAGGAGTCATATTCCACGTTGCCAGGGAGATTCACTCCCCTGGGTGTCTGATCCCACGTAGAGGGGAGGGCAGTGATTTCACTTTTCAAGTTGGCTTAGCCAGAGAGAGAGGGCCACATCTGAGCAACAAAGAGGCATTTGGGAGGAGGCTCTTAGGCACAACCATAGGGAGGCCTAGCCTCTCCTTTGCAGCAACCGTCTTCCCAAGGGTAAAACCTATGGTAGAGGGCTCAACCCATCAAACCACCAGTCCCCTATGTCTGTGGGCATGTTAGCAACCATCGAGGTGGGGCAGGCCAATACCCCTGCATTCTCCACCAGCTCCTCAAGGGGGCTCTGCATATTTTTTCCTTGTTTTTCTTTTTTTTTTTTTTTAACTTTCCCTTCTTTTTTAAATCAACTGTATGAAAAAAAAGTTAAAAAGAAAACAAACATACAATAAAAGAACATTTCAAAGAGACCATAACAAGGGAGTAAGAAAAAGACAACTAACCTAAGATAACTGCTTAACTTCCAATATGTTCCTACTTTACCCCAAGAAAGTTACCTAATATAGCAACATTTCTGTGAACTTGTTCCTACTATATCCATTAGAAATTAACAGACCATAGTCATTCCTGGGCATCCCCAGAACGTTAAATAGCTTATCTGTTCTTCTTGGATTATTGTTCCCCCTTCCTTAATTGTTCTCTATTGCTAGTTCCCCTACATTCTACACTATAAACCATTTGTTTTACATTTTTCAAAGTTCACATTAGTGGTAGCATATAATATTTCTCTTTTTCTGCCTGGCTTATTTCGCTCAGCATTATGTCTTCAAGGTTCATCCACGTTGTCATATGTTTCACGAGATCGTTCCTTCTTACTGCGGCGTAGTATTCCATCGTGTGTATATACCACATTTTATTTATCCACTCATCTGTTGAAGGACATTTGGGTTGTTTCCATCTCTTGGCAATTGTGAATAATGCTGCTATGAACATTGGCGTGCAGGTATCTGTTCGTGTCACTGCTTTCCGATCTTCCGGGTAGATACCGAGAAGTGCAATCGCTGGATCGAATGGTAACTCTATATCTAGTTTTCTAAGGAACTGCCAGACTGACTTCCAGAGTGGCTGAACCATTATACAGTCCCACCAACAGTGAACAAGAGTCCCAATTTCTCTACATCCCCTCCAGCATTTGTAGTTTCCTGTTTGTTTAATGGCAGCCATTCTAACCGGTGTTAGATGGTATCTCATTGCAGTCTTAATTTGCATCTCTCTAATAGCTAGTGAAGCTGAACATATTTTCATGTGTTTCTTGGCCATTTGTATTTCCTCTTCAGAGAACTGTCTTTTCATATCTTTTGCCCATTTTATAATTGGGCTGTCTGTACTATTGTCATTGAGTTGTACGATTTCTTTATATATGCAAGATATCAGTCTTTTGTCAGATACATGGTTTCCAAAAATTTTTTCCCATTGAGTTGGCTGCCTCTTTACCTTTTTGAGAAATTCCTTTGAGGTGCAGAAACTTCTAAGCTTGAGGAGTTCCCATTTATCTATTTTTTCTTTTGTTGCTTGTGCTTTGGGTGTAAAGTCTAGGAAGTGGCCGCCTAATACAAGGTCTTGAAGATGTTTTCCTACATTATCTTCTAGGAGTTTTATGGTACTTTCTTTTATATTGAGATCTTTCATCCATTTTGAGTTAATTTTTGTGTAGGGGGTGAGGTAGGGGTCCTCTTTCATTCTTTTGGATATGGATATCCAACTCTCCCAGCCCCATTTGTTGAAAAGACCATTATGACTCAGTTCAGTGACTTTGGGGGCCTTATCAAAGATCAGTCGGCCATAGATCTGAGGGTCTATCTCTGAATTCTCAATTCGATTCCATTGATCTATATGTCTATCTTTGTGCCAGTACCATGCTGTTTTGGCAACTGTGGCTTTATAATAAGCTTCAAAGTCAGGGAGTGTAAGTCCTCCCACTTCGTTTTTCTTTTTTAGAGTGTCTTTAGCAATTCGAGGCATCTTCCCTTTCCAAATAAATTTGATAACTAGCTTTTCCAAGTCTGCAAAGTAGGTTGTTGGAATTTTGATTGGGATTGCATTGAATCTGTAGATGAGTTTGGGTAGAATTGACATCTTAATGACATTTAGTCTTCCTATCCATGAACACGGAATATTTTTCCATCTTTTAAGGTCCCCTTCTATTTCTTTTAGTAGAGTTATGTAGTTTTCTTTGTATAGGTCTTTTACATCTTTGGTTAAGTTTATTCCTAGGTACTTGATTTTTTTAGTTGCTATTGAAAATGGTATCTTTTTCTTGAGTGTCTCTTCAGTTTGTTCATTTCTAGCATATAGAAACATTACTGACTTATGTGCATTAATCTTGTATCCCGCTACTTTGCTAAATTTGTTTATTAGCTCTAGTAGGTGTATTGTTGATTTCTCAGGGTTTTCTAGATATAAGATCATATCATCTGCAAACAATGACAGTTTTACTTCTTCTTTTCCAATTTGGATGCCTTTTATTTCTTTGTCTTGCCGGATTGCCCTGGCTAGCACTTCCAGCACAATGTTGAATAACAGTGGTGACAGCGGGCATCCTTGTCTTGTTCCTGATCTTAGAGGGAAGGCTTTCAGTCTCTCACCATTGAGTACTATGCTGGCTGTGGGTTTTTCATATATGCTCTTTATCATGTTGAGGAAGTTTCCTTCAATTCCTACCTTTTGAAGTGTTTTTATCAAAAAGGGATGTTGGATTTTGTCAAATGCTTTTTCAGCATCTATTGAGATGATCAATTGATTTTTCCCTTTTGACTTGTTAATGTGTTGTAATACATTGATTGATTTTCTTATGTTGAACCATCCTTGCATGCCTGGAATGAACCCCACTTGGTCATGGTGTATGATTTTTTTAATGTGTCTTTGGATTCGATTTGCAAGTATTTTGTTGAGGATTTTGGCATCTATATTCATTAGGGAGATTGGCCGGTAGTTTTCCTTTTTTGTAGCATCTTTGCCTGGTTTTGGTATGAGATTGATGTTAGCTTCATAAAATGAGTTAGGTAGTGTTCCATTTTCTTCAATGTTTTGAAAGAGTTTGAGTAAGATTGGTGTCAGTTCTTTCTGGAAAGTTTGGTAGAATTCCCCTGTGAAGCCATGTGGCCCTAGGCATTTATTTATGGGAAGATTTTTGATGACTGATTGGATCTCTTTGCTTGTGATGGGTTGGTTGAGGTCTTCTATTTCTTCTGTAGTCAGTCTAGGTTGTTCATATGTGTCCAGGAAATTGTCCATTTCCTCTACATTATCCAGTTCATTGCCATACAGTTGTTCATAGTATCCTCTTATAATTTTTTTAATTTCTTCAGGATCTGCAGTATGTCACCTTTTTCATTGATTATTTTGTTTATATGGGTCTTCTCTCTTTTTGATTTTGTCAGTCTAGCTAGGGGCTTGTCAATCTTGTTGATCTTCTCAAAGAACCAACTTTTGGTGATATTTATCCTCTCTATTGTTTTTTTGTTCTCTATGTCATTTATTTCTGCTTTAATCCTTGTGATTTCTTTTCTTCTACTTGGTTTAGGATTGGTTTGCTGTTCATTTTCTAGCTTCTTCAGTTGATCCATTAGTTCTTTGATTTTGGCTCTTTCTTCCTTTTTAATATATGCGTTTAGTGCTATAAATTTCCCCCTTAGCACTGCTTTTGCTGCATCCCATAGGTTTTGGTATGTTGTGTTCTCATTTTCATTCATCTCTATATATTTAGCAATTTCTCTTGCTATTTCTTCTTTAACCCACTGAATGTTTAGGAGTGTGTTGTTTAACCTCCAGGTATTTGTGAATTTTCTAAGTCTCTGATGGTTATTGACTTCTAATTGTATTCCATTGTGGTCAGAGAATGTGCTTTGAATAATTTCAATCTTTTTAAATTTATTGAGGCTTGTTTTATGTCCCAGTATATGATCTATTGTGGAGAAAGTTCCATGAGCACTAGAAAAGTATGTGTATCCTGGTGATTTGGGATGTAATGTCCTGTATATGTCTGTTAAATCTAATTCATTTATCAGATTGTTTAGGCTTTCAATTTCCTTATTGGTCTTCTGTCTGGTTGATCTATCTATAGGAGAGAGTGATGTGTTGAAGTCTCCCACAATTATTGTGGAAACATCAATTGCTTCCTTTAGTTTTGCCAGTGTTTCTCTCATGTATTTTGTGGCACCTTGGTTGGGTGCATAGACATTTACGATTGTTATTTCTTCTTGCTGAATTGCCCCTTTTATTAGTACGTAGTGGCCTTCTTTGTCTCTCAAAACATCCCTGCATTTGAAGTCTATTTTATCTGAGATTAATATTGCTACACCTGCTTTCTTTTGGCTGTAGCTTGCATGAAATATTTTTTTCCATCCTTTCACTTTCAGTTTCTTTGTGTCCCTGTGTCTAAGATGAGTCTCTTGTATGCAACATATTGATGGTTCATTTTTTTTGATCCATTCTGCGAATCTATATCTTTTAATTGGGGAGTTTAATCCATTTACATTCAATGTTATAACCGTGAAGGCATTTCTTGAATCAGCCATCTTATCCTTTGGTTTATGTTTGTCATATTTTTCCCCTCTGTCTATTAATATCCTTTATTGTACCCATACCGAATCTCTTTAGTACTGAACCTTTCTCCAAGTCTCTCTGTCCTTTCTTTGTTTCTCTGTCTGTAGGGCTCCCTTTAGTATCTCCAGTAGGACAGGTCTCTTGTTAGCAAATTCTCTCAGCATTTGTTTGTCTGTGAAAAATTTAAGCTCTCCCTCAAATTTGAAGGAGAGCTTTGCTGGATAAAGTATTCTTGGCTGCAAATTTTTCTCACTCAGAATTTTAAATATATCGTGCCACTGCCTTCTCGCCTCCATGGTGGCTGCTGAGTAGTCACTACTTAGTCTTATGCTGTTTCCTTTGTATGTGGTGAATTGCTTTTCTCTTGCTGCTTTCAGAACTTGCTCCTTCTCTTCTGTGTTTGATAGTGTGATCAGTATATGTCTCGGAGTGAGTTTATTTGGATTTATTCTATTTGGAGTTCGCTGAGCATTTATGATTTGTGTATTTATGTTGTTTAGAAGATTTGGGAAGTTTTCCCCAACAATTTCTTTGAATACTCTTCCTAGACATTTACCCTTTTCTTCCCCTTCTGGGACACCAATGAGTCTTATATTTGGACGTTTCATATTATCTATCATATCCCTGAGGTCCATTTCGATTTTTTCAATTTTTTTCCCCATTCTTTCTTTTATGCTTTCATTTTCCATTCTGTCATCTTCCAGGTCACTGATTCGTTGTTCAACTTCCTCTAGTCTTGTACTATGAGTGTCCAGAATCTTTTTAATTTGGTCAACAGTTTCTTTAATTTCCATAAGATCATCCATTTTTTTATTTAGTCTTGCAATGTCTTCTTTATGCTCTTCTAGGGTCTTCTTGATTTCCTTTATCTCCCGTACTATGGTCTCATTGTTCATCTTTAGTTCTTTGAGTAGCTGCTCTAGGTGCTGTGTCTCTTCTGGTCTTTTGATTTGGGTGCTTGGGCTTGGGTTATCCATATCGTCTGGTTTTTTCATATGCTTTATAATTTTCTGTTGTTTTTGGCCTCGTGGCATTTGCTGAACTTGATAGGGTTCTTTTAGGATTTGTAGACCAATTGAAGTCCTTATCTCTAATTTATCAGATCTACAGCTTCCTGGAGTACACTTTCTCTAACTAAGCAGCAGGTGGCATCCATGAGCCACCTGTTCTGCACAAGCCAGTTCTCCCCTGCTTAGCCTTTTTGGTGAGTGGGGGAGTGAGTCTTGTGGGGCCCAATTGGTGTACCAAGCTTGCGTGTGTAGTTGGTGTTGCCCGCCCTGTATATGGGGCGTGTTTCTGGGCAATCAGGGAGGGGGGGGGGTGTCTCTAACAATCAAATCTCCCTGGTGATCCTAGAGTTTTAAAGCTGCTGCAATAGTCTAATCTTTCAGTTCAGTCCTGCCACAGTTTGTCTCTGCCACTGACCCACAAGTCCTTGGTATTGGCGTATGGCTCCTGAGACTTGCGAGTGGGCCCCTCTTCCAGGCCGTGCACCCCCTGGTCCTCTGTTGAGGGATGACTGTGCTGTGTCACAGGTGAGTGCCGTCCCCCCAGGGTGGTTCTGGGCTGCTGGGCTGTGTAGGGAGGCTCCCAGTCTGCTGAAATGATGGCTGAATGGGGCTTTGTTAATTCACACTGCTCCACCTTCCCAACTCTGGGACAATCAGCTGAGGTTGCAGGGAAGGCTAATGTCCACGCCCAGTTTTGTGGTGTGTGCCTGTTATTTGAAGCACTTCCGTCACACTGGGTTGTCTGGGGCAGTTCTGGGCTATGGGGCTGGCGATGGGCAGGAGTGTTTCCTGTCCACCAGGATGATGGCTGTGAGCAGACACCCCCCTTTTCTTGGGAAGTTGTGGTGTTTAGTGAATTTTCTCAGCCACTGGATTACTGCCTTTTGTCTCAGAGCTCTCTTAGTTCTGCTCTTGACTTGACCTGCCCAAATAGTAAGTCTTTGAAGCTTTCTGTATTGGGCTTCTTAGAGTAATTGTTTTAGAAAAAGAAAAAAGGATTAAAAAACAACAACAACAAAAAAAAAAACGGGCCCTCCTCAGAGATCTAATGGGTTATTGAAATGCTAAGAGACAAAGCAACCAGGGCCATAAAGGAAAGGTGCACAGGGCAGAGAGATCAGCTTTTCTTCGGGATTTGCATATGCGTCTCAGGGCCCTTCCCCTTTCTATGTTCACCAGAACTCCAAAAATCCTCCACTTTTATTTTGGAGTTTTTCGTTTTGTTTTTTTTTTATGCCTGTCTCCTCTCTGCTGGGCTGGCTGCTCTCAGATTCTCTGGTGTCTGGTCTCAGTCTATCTATGTTGGATTTTGGATCAGTAGAATGAGTTTCCGATAAGGGCTGCCACTGCAGTTCTCCCTTCTCCTTCCCGGAGCTGACAGCCCCTCCTCCCCCGGGACTGAGCCTGGCAGGGAGGGGTGCGGGTCCCCTGGCCGCAAAAACTTACAGATTTCGCTGATCTCAGCAGTTCCACGTTTTCATGAGTGTTGTATGAGGTATGCCCAAAGTCAGATTGCTCTGTGGTGTCCAGTCCACGCAGTTCCTGGCTTTCTACCTACTTTCCTGGAGGAGTAACTAAAACATACAGCTCACCAGTCTGCCATCTTGCCCTGCCTCTCTCCGGATGTGCTTTTGTTAAGAAAAAAGAGAGAAGTTCTATCCTAAAGGAAAGTGACTGGTTGTTGTAGAATGAGAAAGAGGTAAGTGTAGTATAAAACTTGAACAGATATGAAAAGTTGTAGAAGATTAAGGGAAAAGGAATTTATTTTTGTTGTCAAAGCTGGGTAACATTTAATGGATTTATTTATAATATTTTTTAAAGAGCTTTAGTGTCAAATAATATACTGATGCAAAACTAGAATATTTTTCTCTGTTAAAATGACACACTATTCTTAATTATTGTTCTGTTCTTAATATGAGGTTGCAAACAGTTTTCTTTATCTTCTGATTAACTTGCCTAGAAGACAGAGATTCTGTGTCTTCTCAGAATAATTTCCTGTATTTTATGTTGACTTTATCACGCCCTTGATTATTTAAGCGAACCAAATCTTCTCACTTTTAAAAGAACTAAGGTTTTTACAAAAATGTTACCTCCTATATTATTTTTAAATCTGTTATTCTCACTTTGGTTAGAACTGTTTCATTATTGCTTCACAGTGATACATGATCTATTTAACCAAGTTTTCAAACATCCTCACAAATTTTGACGTTTTGCCTTCCCAGAATCAAATCTTAAGTGATATCTTCTTGATCTCAAACTGTCTTTAGGATTTTCCAGAGGGTTCTGAAAAATCACAAAGGATTTATTCTTTCACCTTATGAAAAGAAAGGTGCTAAATTAATTAGGTTTATTGTATATGTTATGAATTACATGGGAAGTGTTGTCAAATTAAAAGAGATACTTGACCTTCTTGTGGTCAAATTTGTTTGGATAAGAAGTTATTGATATAAATATTTCAGAAATTATATGAAATCCCTAGAGATTGGTCAACGTCTTCACTGTCCATGAGATATCCTGGTTCTGCTTTGCCTGGTGTTAGACAACTACAGTATAATGTTGCCAGTCATAATTTCAGTTATTCCTAAAAAATGTTACATGCCATGGAAACAACCAAATTCCCTCATCAGTTGCATTATTTTATAATGAACTCTCATGAGATCTTTCACTTTAGTAGAACAGTAATAAGTTAACCATGGCCACTTTAAGTTTTTGTCATCCAAAAATAAGTTTTTGTGTTTATTTTACTCCAATAGTTCCCTAAAAGTTCTTACAATCAATTATTTGCCAGAGGGTTTCCTATAAAACGGACTCTCTCAGACACATGGAAAAGACTGTGCCAAGTAATCTGTTGACTTTGTTGAAATAACTTTGAGACCAGACCACTGGACTGAGTCAAAATTTCCAAAACTCTAGTGGCAAAGCTGGTAGGTGCACAAGATTGCTAACACAAGATTGAGCAGAAAAAGAATCAATTACCTAGGACACAATGACCTGATAAAGGAGGTTTATGGGTTTTGTTTAAAGTATTACTGATACTTTAATGTTCCATTTTCTGGAAATAAAGAATCCCTTTATGTTTTACCTTGAGCTATCTACAATTTATAACAATTTAGTAGACTATACTTCTGTAAGGAATAATGAAACACTTATCTTTTTGTTCCTGCCTGATCTCTCCAGAATTTGGAAACTCTTGAGTATACTTATTCTCATGGCAATATAATTATTTGCACAGGTTCAATTAAGGATCTGTCCTCCCTAAAGGGAGAAGAGAAATGAAACAAAATAGAGTTTCAGTGGCTGAGAGATTTCAAATAGAGTCAAGAGGTCATTCCAGAGATTATTCTTACACACTATATAGATATTCCTTTGTAGTTTTTAGGGTTTTGGAATAGTTAGAAGGAAATACCTGAAACAAGTCTTGATTCTTGAAGATGATTGTGTAACTATATAGCTCTTAAGGTGTGACTGTGTAATTGCAAAAACCTTGTGACTGACACTCTCTTTATCAAGTGTATGGACAGATGGGTAAGAAAACAAAGACAAAAAATATATAAATATTAGAGGGGGATAAGGGGTATTGGATGTTTTGGGTGTTCTTTTTTTATTTTTGTTTTTATTCTTATTTTAATTTTTTTAGCATAATGAAAATATTAAAAAATTGATTGTGGTGATGAATGCACATCTATATGATGATACTGTGAACCACTGATGACATACTTTGGATAATTATCTGGTATGTGAATATATGTCAATAATTGCATTAAAAAAAGAATCTGTCCTTCTTGTTAACAGAATATAATTGGAAACATTGGCTACATAACCAAAGCTTGTAAAGAACTGAGACACTTTTAAGGAATTAAGATTTACTTTATGGAGCCAATGTTTACAAAGCCTTCTTGAAAAAACTGGCTTCATACTTGATTTATAGGGCTCCCAGGCTTACAGGTAAGTAAAGAAAGTCACTTCCTGGCAAGCCCAGGAATCAAAAGATTTTTAGGGATCTTCAGGAGGGAGGAATTCCCCCATTTCTGCAGGTACTGCAAGTAAAATCTGGTGGTGAGTTCTCAGCTTGGTTTCTTAGCCTGTAAAGACTTTTAAAGTCCAATCTAAGTTTCCTTATAGAAACTTCCAACAAAGCAAACTTAAAAAAAAAGAAAAATCTTATATACTAAATTACTATTCTTACTGCCCCTATGTAAATAATCAGACCAAATTTTAAAAAACCAACCTTATTTTATATTCAAGACTAATCTTTCTTTGGGATTATCTTTGATTTGAGGACTACAGAGAGAAATTTTGTGTTTCAATAGAAAACCATAGCACACTCCTGTGGGTTAAAGCATTCTGTTACTGCACACTGTGTTTGAGTTATTTTGCAGCCCCTTTGAAAACTGCAAGTAACTGCATGGTTTTGTAATCTACCTGTAAACTGTATTGGATCCTGTTGTCTTACATATGTTATCAACTTTCACCAATTTTTCGGTTCTTGAGGTTTCCTTCAGTATCTGGCCGCAGCTCTCCAAACTAATGTTTCCATTTTCCCTCCCACTCTCCTGACTTGGGTCACAGAAAACTAAAACTTGACTGCTCAAATCCATATTGAAACTCTAGGTTATCTTGTTTCTTCTCCCCAGGGTCTAAAGGAGTGCTTTAGATGAGTCGAAGGACTTTAGATGTGTCAAGCACTTTAGATGAGTCAAAGGACTCATTCCCTGCGGCAAACCATGCATCAGCTAGATTTCTCCCTAGGCAAGCTGTTTCTGGGTCTCTAAAGAAGTCTGTTAAAATGCTCAGGTCACACGTGCCATCAAGTGAGAAGTAACTATGACTGTGGACAACATCATATGAAATTGCAGTAAATTCTCAAGCAAAAAAATTCTGAGAAGTAGATATTATAATCCTTCCTTTACAGATGAGGAGAATAAGGCTCAGGGAGATGAAATAGCTTATCGGAGATCATATGCAAATGAAAGTGAGATGCAAACCCAGGACTAACCCTGAAACCTGTCCTCTAAACTGTCATACTATACTGTCTTCTAGTTACAAGATGGCACTAAAATTCAAAAGGATGGAATACTATATAAGGAGAATTACATGCAATTTACTAAACAGCTAGCTTAAGCAAGTACAAATGATCTTCAGGATTATTCTATCAAAAGCCACTAATCCCTCCCCCTAAGCAGTGTTCTGGTTCTCTTCTTTCATTGTCTTGGTTTTGCATTGTTCATTGATTCTTTATTTCTTCCCTCAATGATCATTCAGTGTACGATTTGCATCATAATGGCTTTTCCCTTCTGTCAGGACTTTTAATGAAAATTGCAAAATTGCAGTTGCTCAAAGTACAGGATCTTTATCAAACCGGTTTAAGGGGGGTTGCTTCTCTGTGATGTCAGATGATGCAGGCATGTCGGATGATTGTGTCTCTGATCAAAAGATTCAGTTATCTGCATATATGCTATTTCTTCATGAAATGTATGTCAATGCTGAGATTTTTTTCTAAGGACATACCTTTTTTTCAATCTTATCTACTTGTATTTGTATTTTATTAATTTACAAAGTCATTTATTCATTCAATAAACAGCTATTAATATTTTCTTGCAGAGCCTGAGTTTAAAATCAGACATTCTGTAACTAGAATCCCTCTTCTTACCAATTTGTTTTGCTGTCTCAAATAACATTTTGGTGAAACTGGAAGCAATTTCATCCATGTTAGGCTTATTATAGACTTTTTTCCCTTTTTTTATTAGAGAAGTTGGAGGTTTACAGAAAAATTATGCAGAAAGTTTAGAGTTCCCATCTAACACCCTATTATTAAGACTTTGCATTCATGTGGTACATTTGTTACAATTCATGAAAGAACATCTTAATAATTATATTATTAACTATAGTCCATCATTTACAATAAGGTTCACTGTTTGTCTTGCTCAGTCTCATGTTTTCTTTTTTTAATTTGCATTCTAGTAACATATACAATTTAGATTTCCCCTTTTAACCACATTGAAATATATATTTTAGTGCTATAATTACATTCACAGTGTTGTGCTACCATCACCACCACCCATTACCAAAACTTTACAATCAACCCAAGTAGAAACTGTCAATTTAAGCATTAACTTCCCATTCCCTACCTCTACCCCATCTCATGGTAACCTATATTCCAGATTCTGACTCTATGAGTTTTTTTATTCTAATTATTTCATGTCAGTGAGATCATACATTTGTCCTTTTGTGTCTAGCATATATCACTTAACATGATGGCTTCAAGGTTCATCCGTGTTGTCACTCTTGTTGACGGCTGAATAGTATTCCAGTGTATGTATATACCACATTTATTTCTCCAATATACTCAAAATATTTGAAAGCAGGGATTCATAATTGCCAAAATATGGAAGCAACCCAATTTTCCATCAGCTGATGAATGGATAAGAGATTTTTTTTAAATAAACAAACAATTTTGTTTAATGGGAATAGAGCTTCCAAATTGTCTGAACAGATAGATATATAGATAGATGATAGATAAATAGATAGATAGATAGATAGATAGATAGATAGATAGATAGATATGAAGATAGATGACAACTCCCTGCACAGAAGCACAGAAGTGATGGTCTCCAGGAACCTCCTCTGTCACAGTATAAAACATCTCTCCTACCTGTAGCAGCTCAGTTTCACTGTTTAATTATTCAACACACACAATTTGAAGACTACAGAGGCATCACACCCTTACAAGCCGAGTAGAACCAACAATTTACATGACTCAGATGGCAAAGTTCAATGTCACCCAGGAGCCCCCATGAGCTGAGCTGCAGTGGAACATGCAAGTGAAAGACATCAGCCAGTAAGCTTAAAGGAGGACATCCTTTTCATTGCTTAAAGGCTGTTCATCTATTCTTCAATCAACTGACAAACATCGAGTGCCTACCACTGAAGAAAAATAAAATGAAAGCAGGATGTCTTTTATTCATAAGTTCTGCTGGGGCAGGTAAAAGAATAACAAATTGTTAGCCTCTATCACCTGGTATCACACTGAGCTTATAGCTTTGAAAACAATAGACCTTAAGAAAAGAAGCTAGTAAGTCCATTAATGACTGATGTACATCAACTGATGCATTTTGTGGACATCATTGATTTTACACCAGCAATTCTTCATGACTTTAAGCAACTAACACAACGAAGCCTCACAAACCTTGAAAATAACTCAAGCATAATATATTTGGTGTATTTCAAATTTTATGCTTTTCTCCTTGGGTGTCAGGAGCTTAGACAACAGAAAGAAAAGCATATAGCAAAAGGCGATCTGATTTGAGGTTTTTATCTCAGACTAATGAACTCGACTAGTAAGTTAATTCACTGAGAAAAAAATTGATTTCCTTCATAAAGAGGAAATGCATATCTTTATGACATTTCTTGTTTCCGCATTACTAGGTGCAAAACACAATCCATGAATGTGGGCTGACCTTTAGAAGGAACAAAGAATCCAGGTGGACTCTGTATCTGTGCTTAAATTTTGCCCCAAATGCCTTTCAACTGGGGAATCCAGGGAGGACAAAACTGTTCTATACAGCAAGCTGAGTGGGTTATGTCACTAAATGCCCGCTGTGAGAAAGCCATCTGAAAGAGTGGTCCAAAAAATTGAAGCAGTTTCACTATTGACTAAAGATAGAAAAGTCTCAGAGGAGAAAGACAGGAGTGGAGCAGTGTCTTTATGGACAGTGAGAGTCATTTCCAGGGGTGCCAGCAAGCAAGGAGAGCAGCCTCTGTGGAGAGAATCAGCAAACAACGGATCTGGCCAGCAGGAGAAACGGACACCAGAGGGAGCCCTCAGTATACAAAATTCTGAGCATATGGGGGACCTGCCTGCCAGAATTCCCTATCTAAGTCCTGAAACTGAGAGCAAAGGGAAAAAACACTGTGGTAGTACCTATAAGCAGTCAAAAGGAGTTTAAGAAATATTTGGGAGAAGACTCCAGAGGAAATCATGTTTCCAGCTAGTCAAGGAAGGGAACTTTGCCTCAAGATTTGGGACATTACTGTAATTTCTTTCTTGACATTCTACTTGCTTATTTTACCCAAGGTGTGAAGCTCTGTCTTTCTTCTATAGGTATTGATTCAAATCTCAATTCAGTTTTTTAAGTCTCTGGTGCACTGCTTGAGACTTGTACATGATTTACACAGAAAATCAAGGGACCCGCTTCTCTGATTCTCTCCTCTCTGGAACTCTGTCCTCACTTTCTGGAAGCTGAAGTTCACCAGGCTCCTTTCCTTAGTTCCTTTGGCAGAAAGACAGTGGGCTTTCTATCAGTTTTAGCCACCTACAGTGTACCTCTCAATACTGCAACCTGCCCTCAGCTGAAAGCACATAAAATGAGAAATTCACCCCTGTTCCAGTTGCTTCTCTAAATTTCAGCTCCTTGCAGTCTGCCTGCCCTTGCTTACCCTTCAGATTCTGCAGGTAGCTGGTTTCTGTATTTTATCCAGCATACATAACTGTTATATCAGCTGGGAGGCTTGTCTATAGGGCATTTACACCACATACAAGAAGTGGGATTCCTGTTTTACTATAAATGGACACATTTGTACCCACTGGCTGATGAGGTCTGGGTTCTTCAGGATATATTCATATATGTGTGCGTATGCATTTTACATACTTGGGCTACAACTATGTTAAATATTTGTTCACTCAATATATTTGGACATTTTTCGTGCTTTTAAATATTCTTTTAAAATACAAATCGAATAGCTGTATACTACTACATCATATAGATTACCCTAATTATCCCTCCCCCAATTTTTGATACTTTGTTTCTACTTTTATAAAAACTTTGAGATGAAACCTTCACCTGCCTCTGATTATTTCTTCATAAGGGTTTTCAATCCAGAAAAATTTTACATTTATTGTTCCAGAAATATTGTATGAAAGTTTCAACCCTGGGTGGGGTAAGTTTTTTTTATCTTAACCAAAATGATACCAGAAATTCTAATTTGTTGTTTAAATTTTAATATATTTGGTTACTAATGAAGTTAAATATCACTTTCTATGTTGTTGTCAGTTTTCTTTTTTTTTTTAACCAATAGTAAGTTTAGGATAAGATTTTTGTGCATTTGTAACAGTTGTAGTACTCTTTTTTTCTTAAAGAATTCAGTGAGTTATTTATGAATGAAGGCTGACAATTCTTTATCCATCATGAATGACGTAGATATTCACGGTGCACCATTTGTCTTTCACTTTTGTTTATGTTGTCTTTAACATGCCAAAGTCATCCAATAGGTTATGAGGATATATTAATTTACTAAGATGCCCCTTCCTAACCATGGGCTAGGGAACAATAGGGCCTCTCCTGCAATTTCTCCAAACGTCTCTAAACATAAAACCAAAACGTGATCTGAGTCAGAGAAGAGAGAGGAAACGCCCAAGAGTGATGTGGAGGGCAACCCATTTCTCCAATGGGGTTCTCAAAAACAAAGTGTCTTGATTGTCAAGGCCCCTAAAAATTAGGTGTCAGAGAGAGATGATTCAAGACAGAAATTACAAACAACAGACGACCTAACAGCAAAGAACCATTGCAGAATCATGGATCACAGATTACTGTTTAAGAGAGACGAGATCCTTGGGTACAGTTTCACTTTTCCAAAAGTGAGTATGATGGAATATAGATTGAAGTATTCACTTTTTGCTATGCACCTAGAGAGGAAATACTCTTAAATTCAAGCCAAAACAGTGCCTCATTGACAAATAAAGAGACATTCACATCAAGAATTTTAACTGACAGTGCAGTAGCTTCTCACAGGTCCCTTTGATGTTTCCTCCTCCTCCTGTCCATTTTTGTGGATAAAGTGAAATTTATAAACTATTCTTTTCCAAAAAATTGTAAATTCGCCTCTCTCCTTCCTGGGATTGAAAGAAGTTGAATGGACCTATTTACATAAACTTAATCTCTCCCCTCTGCTGTGTCAATGGGTAATTGATTCTTCAGCTCTTCAGCTAGGATAGGGCTGCTTTACATAGTTTATGACGGGGTGAAAAAAGAGCAGAGGGAAGGAAGCACAAAAAGTGGGAAGTAGTGGTTTGTGGGTTACTAAGAAATTTCCCAGAGGTTGCATATTGAAAATGTTGGAAAATGGACACATTTGTGCTAGTCTCTGATTTCTCCTCTGTGGCAATTCTAGGCAAACGAAAAAATCTGTGACTCCCTCTGTTCCTTCTTTATGTTCTCCAGGTAAAGTCAACACCCTGGCTCAGTGCACAGGAGACTCATAAATGTCTGTCTAAGCCCCTTCTTTCCAATAGCTGTAAGAATGTGATCTCCTATAGCCCTAGGCCGAGGACCTGTCTCTCCTACAGTCACCTGGTTGTCATTCTGGATGAGCAGGGTCCAACCTACAAGTTAAGCCTATCTGCTCAGGAACCCCAATGATGGAGGGAGGCAAGAACTCGAAACGGAAAGGCAGATTTTACAGTGACTATTGAAGGAATGATGTCTGTACTAAAATCTCCTTGGGATACAGCAGTTGGCTGGCTCCAGTGAGAAGGATCCTGACAACAAATACATACACAGGGAATCTTACAGATAAATCCATGGTCTACGTCTGACAGAAGGAGAGACATCTAAAGAGATGTCAACCCACTCCAATACAGATGTCAGAGTCACCAGCAAAAGCACGACTCACACAAGCTCTAATGAAAAGACGTTTTATTCACACAGAGAAGAGACAGAGCAAGGTCAGCTTGTCTAATGGGTATCAGTTCCTCATAGCCAGAGTGCCTTTTCTAAACGCAATTTTATTGAGATATATTCACATAACATACAACCATTCAAAGCGTACAATCAGTTGCTCACAGTATTGTCATACAGTTGTGCATTGATCACCACAATCAATCTTTGAACATTTTCACTACTCCAAAAAAAAAAAATTAAAATTAAAAGAATATCCAAAACATCCCCTCCCCTTCCCCCATTGTTCATTAATTTTTTTAAATACAGTTTAATTGAGATATATTCACACACCCTAGCCATCCACAGTGTACAATCAATTATTCACAGCACTGTCATACATTTGTGCATTCATCACCAGAATCAATTTTTGAACATTTTTCTTACTGTAAAATAAAAATAAAAGCAAAAAAGAACCCCTAACTCTTTCCATCACCTCTATCCCACCTTATTCTTCACCTAATTTTGTCCCCATTTTTCCACTCATCTGTCCACACACTGGATAAAGGGAGTGCAAGCCACAAGGTTTTCACAATCACACAGTCACACTATACAATCTTCATAGTTATACAACCGTCTTCAATAATCAAGGTCACTGGGTTGCAGTTTGACAGCTTCAGGTATTTCCCTCTAGCCACTCCAACACACTAAAGACTAAAAGGTGACATCTATGTAACACATAAGAAAACCCTCCAGAGTGACCTCTCAACTCCATTTGAAATCTCTCAGCCATTGGAATCTTATTTTGTTTCATCTCTCTTCCCCCTTTTGGTCAAGAAGATCCTCTCAATCCCACAGTGCTGGGTCCAGGCTCATCTCCAGGAGTCATTTCCCACATTGCTATGGGGATTCACACCTCTGGGAGGCACATTCCAAGTAGGGGGAAGGGCAGTGAGTTCACCTCCCCAGTGGGCTTAGAGAGGGGCCACATCTAAGCAATGCAGAGGCTCTCTGGGGGGGACTCCTAGGCACAATTATAAGTATAGCCAGAGGGTCTTGATCCATGAATGGCACAGGGAGATGTTCTATGCATAGCACCCCTCTCTTGTTTTTGTGTGCTGCTTTAAGAGAGGAACCCTGCTCCCTCACTGCCTGGGACAGATACACCATCAGGGTGTGAGCTGGATGTCATAAAATGTGACCACCAGAGTCAGACTGTCTCCAGTGAATGTTTATATACACTCGGGACAATAAAGGAAGGAATGTACCGGCAGTCCCCTTATCTACAAGGGGATTGTGTTTTATCCCACCAGACCTGCACACCTGGTCCTGAGCACAGGATGCATTTATGGGCCCCAGGGAAAGATGGCCAGCCACACTAGGGTTGTCCCCCATCACAGTCCATGTACAGAACAAAGAAAAATAATTGTTATCATCACCTGTTTTCAGTAGCCAACTCTACCATTTAGCTATAGCTTCATTTCATTAATCTAATTTCTCAGGTCAACCAGATCCCTCAAATATTTCTTCACCCAAACTCTTTTTGTTAGTACCTCATAGAAACAAAAGGCCCAAGGCTAATATGGAAAAAGGAAGAAACTTGCCTTGTACACAGGTTTAAATCTACTGAAAGTGGGAATTGCTCTTTCATTCATATAATACTGATAGGACCCTTTTGGTAGCAGGGAACAGGAACCAACTTCTGTGCTCTCCAGTAGAAATGGGAATTTATTATAAAGGTAAAGGGATGACTTTTAGAATATGTGGGCAGAAAGGTCAAACTGGACAAACTGGAATTGGAAAGTGGGACACAATTGAGAACGTTGGCACTACCCAGCCCCTGAAATCAGACAGACTTCTCCACCTACCGTCCACGTCCTTGGACAAGTTCTTCAACCTCTCTAATGCCCCAGTTTCTTCATCTGTAAATGAGAATAATGAAAAAGCAACAGCAAGATTTTTATGAAGAGTCAATGAGTAAACACATGCAAACAGCTTAGAACTGTGTCTGGAATTTACTAATTACTCAGATATTAACTATTGCTGCTGCTATTGGTGGTGGTGATTGTTTCATTCTATCTGCCCAGATATCTCAGTTCCTTTTCTGTTTCTTCCATAGAATTTCCCACTGTCTGAAATTATCTTGTTTAATTAGTTTTTTATTTGTATATTATAGGTCTTCTCCAATCTTATGTAAGTTTTTCACACCCCCATAGAGGAAGGGTGGTGGGTGTTCTGCTGTGTTTCCTGTTTGCTAATGCCGAGAACTCTCAGCCTGTTTCTGAACGCCTCTGCTCCAAAAACTCTAACTGCAAACTATCATTGCCTCTCATCACTCACACTGGACTAATCTGGACTTCTGATTCTCTTCTACTGTGTTTCCTCTGCCTCCGTGGGAATAAATGCTGCCCTGAAGTAATCTCAGTGTCCTGGGCTCCTGTCCTCTCAGCTTCAATGCTTGGCACCCACAATCAGGACTTATTTCTTCCCATTATGATTTTTTAAGTATTTTCCATTCTTTAATGTTCATAGTCTTTCTGTCAAAATATACATGGATAATTCAGAGGTTTAGTCTTAATGAGAATGGTCATTTGAACCTAATATATACAATTAAACCCTTTTCTCACTCTCAATACATACAATATGTAAAAACGTGATCTGTTCACTTCCATTTAAACACACACACACACACAAACACCCTTGTCTCTCCTAACTCTGACTCCATGTCTCTGCTATCCACCATTGCAAAGTCTGTCCAAAAAAATGGTCTATAGTTACTGTTTCCTCTTCTCTCCTCAATTCACTGTCACCAGTCCTCCACCCCACCAATCCACTGAGCTTCCTCTCCACTCAGGGTCACCACTGGCCTGTAGGCTGTGAAATTGAAAGGTCACTTTTCTATCCTCATCTTCCCTGATCTCTCAGAGCATCCATCACTGTGGACACCCTTTCCCTGGTGCTTCTGTCTCTCGGCATCTGAGATGTCGCACTTCCCTGGCTTCCTTCCTATCCTGCTGGCTGCTCCTTCTCTGTCTCCTTTGTTGACTTCTCCCCTCCTCTTAATGAGATTTAACTTCTCTTTTCTATCAACGTCCTCTCCCTAGGTGCTCTCTTACAGCCCTGGGGCTTTAAAAGTTATCTATATGCCACCAAGTCTCAGATTTAAGCATCTAACCTTGGCTTCTTCACTGAGCTCCAGACACCCAAACTAGAACACTCCACTCAGATGCCAAACAGGCACCTCAAACTTTATGCAACTAAAATAAACCTCTAGGACACCCGTCACTCCCAAACTCCCCAGTGTCCCCTACTTCAGGCAATGATACTGAAATAAAAACACCCTGAAAACATTTTTGATTCCTCTCTTTCACACACTACCACCATCTCTAATGGCCAATTAATTTTGAAAAATTCAGTTCTTCCTCTAAATTTTATAATAAATCTGATTTTCTTCTTCAACTTCACCACTATCATCCTGGTTCAAAGCAACAATTGCCTCTTGTATGAACTACTGCAGTGGCCTCTCAATTTCCTACTTTCCTTGCTATCCCATTGATCCATTCACCACAACCTGAGTAATCTTTTAAAAACATAAATAAGATGCTGCAACTCTTCTGGAGGGGTATGAGAAATCCTACTGGTTTCTCATTATGACTAGAATAACATCTAAATTCCTTACTGTCAGACCTCAGAAAAAAGAGTCTAACATATAGAAGGAATGTCTGATCCAGGGGCCCTGCTGCTTATCTCATAGATACCAGGTGCGCCATAAACTAAGGGTTGAAGGCTGTTTTAGAAATCCCAGTCACAGTGGTGCCTAGACTCCAGGGGCGGACAAGGCAAGATCAGATAGGCCCATAAGATGAACGACCACAAACAAGCCAAAAGGCCTGCTTCCTCCACATAGATAATACAGTGCACATCAAAGAAGAGTAGTGTGTTAGAACCCTAGTAGCCAGTCAGCTCAGAAACTGATAAGCACTCACCCAGTCGAGGCACAGAACACACTCAGCAGGACCCTTCCCCTCCAACACCCAACGTGGGTTTTCCCTTTAAAAAATGCAGCTCTCAGATAGAGGGCCAAAGGCATTTTCTTCCTTTATCTTTTCTGATGGCTCCCACCTTCTTTCTTCTGCTTTCTTCCTCTAATAAACCTTAAACTCTCTACTTAAACCATGACTCACTGCATTGTGTGGATTCCTGAATGGCTCTGCCCTAACACTTACCACAGCTTCCAGGGCATTTCCTGATCTGACCTCTCCTGTCCTCTGAACTCACCCGGCACGAGCCGACCTGGCCTTCTCTCTGTTCATTGAACACACCGTGGGTGATCCTGCCTCAGGCCCCTTGCACTTGATTTTCTCTCTCCCTTGATTTCTGCTGTCTGGATGTTTGCACAACTGGCTTCTTACAATTCAGGTCTCAGATTCATATTTCATCTTCACTGAGGATGTCCCTCACCATCCAATCTAAATCAGTTTTATTTTCTTCATAGCACTTACTACTGTCTGAAATTATCGTGCCATAGCCTCCCTCTCTCTCCCTCAACCACTATAATTAAAGCTTCACCTGAGCAAGGACCTTCTCTATCTTCTTCACCATTGTATCCCTGGTGCCTAGAGGAATGTTTAACACACAATAGGTGCTCAACAAACATTTATTGGAGCAATGGACTCATTCACTGATAACACAAGAATTACTGGTTATATGAATGCTAGAGTCTTACCTGAATATCTTGTAGCCTAAAGATGACATCATAAGATTAACCACCAATAACAATACTTGCATAAAATTGCAAGGGAAAGGAGAAAGGATGGAGAGTTTACACACACACACATCACACACACACATTCATAACAAGCAGCATAAAAACACGCATGGATGCCACAGTCCTCATTTCTGTAACTGATCAAGACATGGTAGTTGATATTTATGGCTTCCTCCTTCCATTACACATTCCGTGTTCTCTTTTCCCTCAATCAGCACCTCAGCTGGTCAAGGGTATTTACTTTGTGAGGTAACCCCAAGGGGACTGAATCCTACCTTTATTGTGTTTCTATATGTTTTCATTAACTTTTACTCCTGGACATGGAAGTACTAAAAGGCATCACCAATCCTCCCGATCTAGTCTTGTTCTTCCTAAGTCCCCAACCCTCCAGCCAAGCTGTTAGTCACTGCTCATGAATCACTGTAGATTCATTCCTTGGACCATCTCTCAGTTCAGACTGACAAAGTAGATGACCAAATGTAATGCGCTGAAGCTCTGCTTCCTAGGAGTAGTTCCTTCATCACTTTCTTTCAGGAACATTCCTAAGTTAGGGTTGTGATGCTACAGCAGTCCATTTCTAGGTGATGCCAGCATACTGTGCAAAATCATCTGTAACACAAGTCCTAGTTGTTTTTAACTAGGTAAGTGATTATAAAGAATTCCACATATGGCCATAGGTGTGGACTGAGGGAAAAAGTGTGTGCCTTAGCAGTCTGAGCCACCTGTTCATACAACTCACTTATGCTTGCTTCACCCCAGTCCTTCTTTATATTATTTCCTCTTGATGATGGATTGCCATGGTACATGCACAAATATATAGTTTCATGAGTCACATTACAGCCAGCTTATAATGAGAAGTTCATATTGCATGGTCACTATCTGATGTCCCATGATTAAAGACTGAATTTCTAGTAGGGCACAGTAATGAAAAAGATGCTAATTCTCAAAAGAAGAACATTTATCTCCAGAAGATGGTATAGTTTTGCTCTAAAATCCCAACAGTCTATGCTTTAATTCACCTCTTATGGTTAATCAGAAGCCCCATACAACATTCATATTTGCTACAGACACTTCAAGCAACATCAGTTCTGCTGGATCATAAAGTCTCAAGTGTTGAGCAGCTTGTATGGCAATTTGGACCTGTTGTAAAACTTTCTCTTATCCTGGTTCTCACTCAAAACTGACAGCCTTATAAAAACTCAGTAAATGGGTAAATGCAGCACACTTAAATGAGGAGTATATTGCCTCCAAAATCCAAAGAGGCCCACCATACATTATGCCTCTTCTGTAGTGATAAAGTAATGCAAGGTGCAGCAATTTGCTTTAACTTCGGAGGAAATGTCCTGAAATGATGATAATAATATTATCTAACTTACAGACATTTTATGAGAATCACATGGGTTTCTTGACCCAACACCTGGTATTTAGCAAGTGCTTAATATGTATTAGCTATGATGATAATAATGATGATGCCAGCGGAGGTGGTGGTATTGTGTTTACTCTTTCCAGAATTCCTAAAGCTTTGTAGGGCTTCAACCTGTATCAGTTTGCAAACCATTTACTCCCAACAGGACCCTTATTATTGTAAATGTTGGCCACCAACCAAAGTGCAAGTACTTCCAGTCAACTATTTACTCAAATGTTGTGATCTCTATTCTACTTTATGCTTATCAACCCCAACTACTTCCCGTTGCTGGCTTCCTTCCCAAATATTTGCATTCTGCTATCTCAAACAAACTTCTCTACACCATCAAACCTCTCTTCCTCTCCTTAGATAAAATCTTGCTCTCCTCTGGGACCTCAACTTCCTTTGAAATTCTGAAGTGAAGACTTGCCAATCTCATGAGTCACAGTGCAGGAAGATGATGTTGACATTCTTTTAGTTTCTATCTCAGATAGACTATTACTGCTCTATTTACATGTGAAAAACCCTGCTCCTTTGAGGCTAATAAAATCCAGTTATACTTCTACCTACTCTCTCATCCTTTCACTCATTGAAGTCTCTGAAACCTGACTCAAATGTTTCCTCTCTACACTAAGGTCTACCATCCTAGGTCACTTCATCCATGTAAATGACCCATATCACATCTTTGCCTCAAAGTTCTTTAACTTTTTTTAGTATCAACTCCAATTCTCACCTCCACTTACCTTCGGCTACTAGTTGCCAAGGCTGTCACCCCCAAAACTGTCTCACCTCTGAATTCTTAACTCTATTTCCCACTTTCTGAAAAGAACTTATCAGCTCTTCTACCCACCTAATTCCTTATTCTCATTATGCGTTTACCCTCCATTAGGCTTACAATCCCTTTCCCTACACTTTTCCAATGATGTCACATTCTTCCAAGCTCATCACTTCTTGTAGCCGAATAGAACACAGGGGGTGTCACTTCAACCATTCTGAATAGGAAAGTGCCTGTAGTTTTCAAGGAATACCATGGAGGCCAAGAGAAAATCCAGTGTCAGTTGGCTTCAGCACTGCTTGGCAAACATTTGGCATCTTCCTCTTCAGCTTCCTCTTAAATTTCCCACAGCAACTATTCTAAACTCTTACCATGCTCCTCAATTCCCCTTTCTCAACCTCCAAATTTCTGTCTCAATTGATAATCCATTTCTTGCAAAGAGAAAAGATCAGAAATGACCTAAATGTCTCACACCTCATCTAATCCATAAAGTCATATAAATTCTAACTTTAAACATACATTCTGAATCTAACCACTTCTTATCACTGCTCCGGATTCCACCCTTGACCAGGCCACCATTAACTCTCTCCTGGATTACTATATCTCCCTGTTTTCTCTCTCGTCCCCAAGAAACAATTTTCCATGCAGCAACCAGAGTGATTAAATTACATCACTTCTCTGCTTAAAATTCATCAGTAACTTCCCATGATATTCAGAAAAACATCCAAATATTTGACAATGGCCTCAAGGCTTTATGTGGTCTGACTTCTCAGCAGCCCTTTGACCCAGGAGCTAGGGACACTTGAAATATTAGACTAGGATATCAAATCTTAAAGACCCTAGATTACTCCTCTAGTTTAGCCATAATGACCTATATAAAATAGAACAATTTTATTTCCTTAGGATGCACAGCAAAGGGAAAGGTGATTAGCAAATAGCAGGGTCCTTGACTTTCCTTTATTGAAATCTTCTAGGTCATGCTCTTTGGTGCCTCTGTGGACAGCCTCTGTACCCACACCTCAGTTGTACCGTCAGTTTCCAAGAGAATCTTCCTCTGAGTCTCCTGGAGCAAGACCCCATGCTACTATGGCCTTTGCTGTTAGTTCCAGGTGAGTAGACACCACGGAGTAGAACCTGGTTTAGATGCAGCCCTTAGCCTTCACCAGAGCCCTAGACCCAGGTCCCCACAGGAAGTTTCCCTTGGGCAGGTTTAAAGGGGACTGGGCAAGCTTTCCTCAGGACTGTAAGAGAAATGTTAACATTTATTGACTGCTCAGTAGTACTTTACATGTGTTAATTATTTTAATCCTTATACTAACTATAAACAAGTAGGAATTGTGCCAGAAATGAAAAAGATACGGAATTCCACTAATATTATATAATAAGCCACATCACAATACTAAATAAGAGAAATCTTATGGTGACGACAGGTGCCCAAAATTTATTAGATAGGTATTAATAATCCATCAATAGCCATTCCTATAATAAAGATCATTTAAATGGGAACAGCAGAATACTTGCTTAGCATGATAAAGAATATGTGTTCTAGATTGAAAGCCAATATTATGAACAAGACTGAAATTGCCTTTCAAATTAGAATACCACGATACCTGCTATCGTCATTATTATGTAATCATTTAAAAACTCCTGGCCAAAACACTATCATTAGTAGTAAAAATAAAAGGAACACATTTTGGAAGGTAAGATTAAAATATAATTACTAGTTCTTTTTTTTCATTCCTACTCCACTGTTTTAGCACTTGCTTCTTGCTCCAGTTGCTATAAACTATACATCCTCTGCTCTTGATTTTATTATCTATGTGGCATAGCTTGAAATGCATCAATACAAATTAATTAGGCAGATTCAAGATAAATATCCAAAATTCAGTAAAATTCTTGAATATTAGCAATTATTAGTTTGAGATTATAATCAAGAAATCCCATTTAAAATAGCAATGAATCTGAAAAAAGGAGTAATTAAGAGATGTTCTTTAACCTGTAAAAGAAACCTATAAAATTATACAAATAAAACTTCAATGAATGAGGACATATTACCAGTCTGGATGAAGTGCTAGACTATTAAATGTTATAAAGATGTCAGTTCTCCCCAAGGTGATTTGCAGATTCAATATCATTTCAATCAATCTACCTAAGGAATTTTCTTTGTAACTCAATAAAATGTTCAAAAATGTATCTGGAAAAATATATTAGCAAAAGTTTCAAAATGTAGATTGACAAAAAGAGCAATATTGGAATTGAGTTCAAATATCTTAAAATTAGATTCTAGGGCAGCATTAAATAAAAGATGGTATTATGAGTATATGACATAAATCTAGAGAAATGGAAAATGGAAACCTAAAAATAGACCTAATATTAGGTTGATGTATGATAAAGAGACATCATCAAACAATAGAAATTTATAGATTCCTCTATTCATCTATAAATTAAAACTAGATTTCAGATAGTTAAAAGGGACACATTTTTTTTAGTTCTAAAAAACATGATGGCTGAGAAATGGCATTAAGGCAATATTGGATTTTTATATCATGGCTTGCTAAACTTTGTAGTAGAAAATGGCTTGCTAAACTTTGTAGTAGAAAAATCAGAGCTTTTATAATATAAAATATATTACATTATAAAAATTATAAACATCTGTCCTAAAAAATTTCACAACTAAAATTAAAATGAACATCACATTAGGAAATCATTTTCAGTAAATAAGATAAAGAGTTGAGATATGATATAAAGACTTCATTGAAATTGACAAGGAAAACCTCAAAATTTCATCTGATAAATGGATAGAAATCATGATTATATAACACACAGAAAAACTCTCTTCAGCTGCTGCTTACTTGACCAAAAGCTTCACAAAACCTATCGCTTATCCCCTAAACTTACAGAGTGTCTGCTAGGCACTCAATAAGTATTTCTTTTTTTGGCCCTTGCAATTTTATTGAGATATAGTCACATACCATACAATCATCCAATGTATACGATCAGTTGTTCACAGTATCATCATATAGTTGTGCATTCAGCACCACAATTTCTGAACCTTTTCATTACTCCAAAAAAATAAAAGTGAAAAAGAATACCCAAAACAACCCATCCCCTAAGCCCTCCATATTATTCATTTACTTTTTTTGTCCCCATTTTCTACTCATTTGTCCATACACTGGATAAAGGGAGTGTGAGCCACAAGGTTTTCACAATCACACAGTCACATATATATATACAGTTATATAATCATCAGGAATCAAGGATACTGGGTTGTAGTTCAACAGTATCAGGTATTTCCTTCTAGCTATTCTAATAACTAAAAACTAAAAAAGGATGTAACCTCCAGAATGACCTCTTGACTTCATTCGAAATCTCTCAGCTACTGAAACTTTACTTTGATTCATTTCTCTTCCCCCTTTTGGTCAAGAAGGCCGTGGTGGTTAGGTTCATGTGTCAACTTGGCCAGGTGACGGTGCCCACGTGTCTGGTCAAGCAAGCACTAGCCTAACTGATACTGCAAGGACATTTGTGGCTGGTTAATAAACCAGAAGCCTGGTTTATTAAATCACCAGTCAGTTGATTGCGTCTGTGGCTGATTAATCAATGACGGGAGTGTCTTCCTCAATGAAAGAACTCAATCAGCTGGATTTAATTCAATCAGTTGAAGACTTTCAAGGGAGAAGAGCAAGAATTTTCACTTCTTCAGTCAGCCAGCCTCTCCTGGGGAGTTCATCAAAGACCTTCATTGGAGTTGCCAGCTCACTGCCTGCCCTATGGAGTTTGGACTTGCGCATCTCCACAGTTGCATGAGACACTTTTATAAAATCTCATATATACAGATATCTCCTGTTGATTCTGTTTCACTAGAGAACCCTGACTAATACAAAGGCTTTCTTAATCCCCCAATGCTGGGTCCAACTCATCCCCAGGAGTCATTATCAAAAACAAAAACAAAAACAAAAACAGAAAATTACAAGTGCTGGAGAGGATGTGAAGAAAGAGGCACACTTATTCACTATTGGTGGGAATGTAGAATAGCACAACCACTCTCAAAGGCAGTATGGCGGTTCCTCGGGAAGCTAAGCATAGAATTGCCTTATGATCCAGCAATCCCATTATTAGGTATATATTCAGAGGAACTGAAGGCAAGGACATGAATGGACATTTGCACACCAACGTTTATAGCAGCATTTACATGATTACCAAGAGATGTAAACAGCCCAAATGTTCATCAATGGAAGAATGGATAAACAAACTGTGGTATATACATATGATAGAACATTATGCCACTATAAGACAGAATAAAGTCACATCCATGTAACAACGTGGATGAAACTTGAGGACATTATGTTGAGTGAAATTAGCCAGAAACAAAACAACAAATACTGTATGGTCTCACTAATATGAGCTAACATTAATGAGAAAACTTGGAGAGTTAAAGTTGAGAACACAGGTTGTCGGGAGATGGAGGGAGGGTGGGGATCGGGTGTTTGATGCTGAGGGAGTGTAAAATGTTCATCAGGATTGATTGTATAGGTATAGAAATAGATGTCATGGTGTTATGTGATGGTGGCACAATATTGTGGGTACACTGAGCAGGGATGAGTGTGGATATGGCTGAAGGAGGAGGGCTGGGGGCATGTGGAACACCAGAAAGAGAGATAGAAGATAAATACTGGGACTGTGTGACTTGCTGAAGCCTAGAGTTGTCAGTGATGGTGGCTGGATATGCAAATGTAGGAGTGTTTTTGCATAGGGAGAACAAATGAATGTCAACTTTGCCGGGTGTTGAGAATGGGATGGTTTTGGGGGAGGGAGTATAATAAATGCAGACTGGAGTCTGTAGTTGGCAGTAACAATGTAGTATGCCTCCACTGATTGTGATGGGGCAGTGTACCAAGGCTGGGTATCTATAAGGGAGGGGTGTGAGATTCTTGTTAGTGAAGTTCTTTATTATAAAAATAAAAATAAATATTTTATATTTATTTTTATTTTATTTTTATTCATCTTTTTTTTCTTTTTTCTACTCTTCCTCTTTTCTTGCAGAAGAAATGGAAAAGTCCACATATAGATTGTGGTGGTAAGTGCATAACTATGTGATTATACCAAGAACCACTGATTGTTTACTTGGGATTAAATGTTCAATAAGTATTTCTTGTGTGAATGAGCAAATCCATTCAAGAAATGCAGATTAAAACATTGAGGTGTATATCAATCCTAGGGGTCAAAAGTAGGGGGTATAAGAAGTATAGGATGTTTTGGGTTTTCTTTTTTATTTTTATTTCTTTTTTTGGAGTGATGAAAATTTTCTAAAATTGTGGTGATGACTGCAAAAAATATGGGATAATACTGCAAGTCATTGATTGTATACTTTGGATGGATTGTATGGTATGTGAATATATCTCAATAAAATTGCATTAAAAAAACCGTAGAATGCAATTCAGTCATTAAATCTGCAACAATCCAAAAAGGCTAAATCTTAAATACTTAGTATGGGGAGATTGGATGAGACTGGCACAGTCATAACTTGCCACTGACAGTGGAAATAATAAAACACATTTGGAGAGACAGTAAACATAAAATGACATACTATATATTTTGACTCACCAATTCTAGTTCCAGGAATCTAATATAAATGAGTAAACCTGGAGAAGACAATATACATAATGATGTTAATTGTAGTTATTACAATAATATTGAGTAAATAAACGCAGAATACTAAACTGTATCCTAGCTTCATTCAAACCAGGTTAAAATCATACAAATACAAGAAAAATAGGAAATAGTGAAACCAGATGACCTATGAAATTGAGAATATGCATGAACTATTTCACTTTTAAAATACAATATTTAAAATATTTGAAAAATGATGTAAAAAAGAGTCCCAACTTTAATTATCATAATAGTCTTAACATCTAGACTCTGATTCATCCCTGTTATATCACAAGCTCCATAACTAGTCTTTTCTTCTTTAGTGAAGAGAGAGGTATGATATCCTCTTCTGTCCTTTTACAATTCTCTCTGTTTCCCACTTGGCATAGACCTACCACATTACATGGCAATTGTTTACTAATGTAGTATCTCCTCCATTAGTAAGTAAGTGTCAGGAGGGCAGGCGCAGTGTTTTATTTTTGGTATCTCCAAAACCTAGCCTTATTCCTGGCATGGTAAGTATTCACCAAATGTTTACTGAATAAATGAATGAATGAGGAAGTTGCCTCCACTGAATGTCCTTGCAAAGGGACAGTCACCCAAGTAAGGCCTTGGTGAGATCAGGCTTCTGCTAAAACACTCTTCTAGACACTGAAGCCAAACCAGACAGCAGTTGAGGGAGACGAGGCGCCAAGGAAAGGGAAGGGCTGCACTTCCCTCTCCACTGTCCTTCTCTGTCTCTGTGATATTCCTTGTCAGCGTCTGGGACCAACAAAGAAAAGTGCTGTGTAGCCAATACATCCTGATGATGAAGTGGAGAAGAGTCCATCAGTTACTTGAGTGGAGCAGCAAAGAAAAGGCACAGAAGGAGGGGGAAGGTGTGAGTGTGCAGCTATGCTAATCTCTGATCTCTCTCTCTCTCTCTCTTGCTGTTCCAGCACAGGAGAGTCCTGTAAATTACCCTCTGTTTCTTCTTCATGGCCTTGGAGTAATAGTGACCAGCAAAGAAACTGGGGGAGCCTGTACCAACCCTTCAGCCCAACAGCTGCCCCATTCCCCTAGGCCCACTCGCTCTAGCCCTGCCCACCTCACTGTTTCTGACACCTTCCCGCTCTGCCTGGCTCAAGAGTTTAATTTCTGATGCCTTCTGCAAAAGGAGGGAGGGCACACCCTACAAGGGAAGGGCAGGCACTGGGGCAGTCTGTTCACCTGGTCACAAGTGCAGTACAGTCCCTTGGAGGTCCCCAGCTGGAAGTCCATACAGAGAGCAGAAAGGCAGCTCTAAAAAAAAATATTTGCTGAACCTATCTTATACCCAAATCTTTCATCCAGCTTCAAATAACTCTTGTCATTTCTTTACATAACAGATTCAGTATTTGATACTGAACCTGTTTCAACTCCTTAACTGCCAGTTTGAGCAAGAGTCAGAAGCTGTTCTGGGTGTTGGAGGAGGAGCATTCTGTCTCAGATATTTGCTCATTGGTTCTGAGCCATTTTAGGCAATGTGTACTCCGTGGTTCCTGGCCACGCCCAAGAAGGGATGAAGATTTTGGCAGCTTTCCAACCTTAAATTCTCTTTCCCTTATTTGCTCAAGCTGAAAGCATAGTTTAGTAGAAGGCATATGCTCCTAAAATTAAGATACAATGAGATGTAAATCCTATCCTTATTACATTCTAGCTCCGGGACCATGGGCAAAATGGTCAGAACTTCACTTGATCTTTTAAAAATTAGGCATGATGCAAATGATTCCATGGGTAGTTGTGAAGATTCAATGAATTCATGTAAAGAATCTAACCCCGTACCTGGTGCCCAGAGGAGCTTGATTGATATCAGTTTCCTTCCATCAGTTGCCCAATCAAAAAGCTGTGCTCCTCTTCCATCCTCCATAGACCACCATCTTCAAAGGCGAGGTGATGACACTGACATGCAAAGAAGCCACCTTCTCCAGAACAGAGAGAGCACAGTGGACTTACGAGGGAGGATGGATTCCAAATGATGATTCAAATACTATTCAAATTACAAATACTTGAGAGTACCAATGCCGGACCCTGACCTCAAGCCTCAGCGACACTTTAAACTTGGTAGCCTCTTCAGGTGAGACTTCAAGCCAGACTTCATAAATCACCCACTTCTGGGTGATGGGAAAAGCATACTGACTTTGGGGAAGCTATGAGCTTGTGGGTATTGTGGGGAAAGTAGGTGCAAGATATCAACAGGCATGTGGGGGGGAATCCAGGAGTGACCTGAGGGCCCTGTGTCTGTTGCAGACTGGCTGATTCTCCAGGTGCCACACTCTATCTTTGAAGGTGAGAGAGTGATTCTGAGCTGCTGGAGAAGGGAGGAAGAGGAAGTAGATGAAATTACTTACTATATGGATCAGAAAAAAAAATTTTGTGCATTTACAGGAAACTCAAGCCTCATCATGCCAAAAGCAGTCTCCAATTATAATGGCTTCTATAGCCTCACTACTTCTGGGAAACATTATGCATCTTTATGGAAAAGAACTTCAAACCCTGTAAGGACTGAAGTTCAAGGTAATGGCTACACTCCAGGTGTAATAGGGTTGGAGGCAAACAAGACCCAGCAGGAGACGGGGAAGTCAGAGAATATACTCATCAGCTCAACAGGGTCCCTTGGAAAGACATAGATAGAGACAGTGGTGAATCAGTCATACCAGGGAGATGGGTGGTAATTCTATGGACACAGGTTAAATCTATAAGGCCTGTTTGCTCATGCTGAGAACGCAGCTGCTTCTCTCCAGGAGATCTGAGTTTCACTGCCCTTCTCTCTAGAGCTATTTCCACATCCTGTGCTGATAGCCAGCTCCCTCCAGCCCATAGAGGGAAGCTCAATGACCCTGATCTGTGAGACCTGGGTCTCTCCCCAAAGGCCCGATGACCAGCCCTGAGATCAGCCTGGAGCAGGTCCCTGATGCTCCAGATCCCCACCAGGTGGAGCAAAGACTCAGAGTCTTACTGGTGTGAGGCACAGACAGTGACTTCCTGTGTCTGGAAACAGAGCCAGAAATCCTAAATTCAAGTGCATAGTGAGTTTGGGTGAAGGGGAAGAGTGGGTCTGGAATAAGGAGGAGTAGAGCAGGGGCATCACAGGGGCCTCAGTTTCTTTTTATCCATACGCTTCTTCTGTCAATGGGGGTTTGTTCCAGAGATGCTATCCTGAGCTCCTCTCCTTACTGCTAGTGCATTGGGACTGGAATAGTCATGAAGGGAATGCAAGAAAGTCAAGACTTCAGGATGTCCTTCACATCCCTCTAAACTTATTCTTTCTAATTATAAAATAAGATATTATGATAGAGAATTAGGCTACAGAAGCTATGAGGACACAAAGGTATATAATAAATAATCTCCACAGGGAAGAAGGTGAGGGTCAGCTAGAGAAAAGCCTAGAACCAAATTAACACAATAGAGATTAAGAGAACAGACAGATCCATGTGGATTGGAGCACCCACAAAAGATCACATTGAAGCAGGGGTGGGTGGTGGGTGGGGGCAGTCAGCTTGAGCTAGTCTTTTTCAGAGAGAAAGCAACTCTCCATCTTACGTGATGTCACTTCAAAGGAAGGATAATACTTTCCAGTATCCTCCCTAGATCTCAACCCAAGACTTTTACCCACTGAGTCACCAGGTATGAATCCCAGTATCTTTCCCTAGTGTCACCCACCCTAGACCCTTGGGGGAAGGAATCAGAGCTCCTGAAGTGAGCATACAGACAAGAATTTGAAGCTCATATGACTGAAGGCTGGGAGGTAAGGGTCTTGCCTCCCCACAGAAATATATTCAGAATGGACCACCATCATCCTCAATTCTCGCCCTGCAAAGGGCTTGCTCTAAATTTCTCCAGCTCTATCTGCTGTCACTTACAGGGAGACACCATTCTCATCAGCCCTGATGTTTCCCCGAGCCAGGCCCTCACCTGCTATCTCATGCTCACGCAGGAGTCCCTGTGTCTGGAGTGCTCTTGGAGACCCAGCCCCCAGGGGCACAGGTGGTCAAAGGAGAGAGGCTGGTCCTGGTCTGCTCCGTGGCTGAAGGCACAGGGAGCACCACCTTCTCCTGGCACAGGGAGAGCATGAAGGAAAGCCTGGAGAGGAAATCACAATGTTCCCAGAGAGCAGAGCTGGAGATCTCTGTAACCAGGGAGACTGATGCCAGGGTATATGCCTGTGCAGCTGACAATGGCCACGGTCGCGCCTTCAGTGGGAGAGTAAATATCAGTGTGAGAGGTGAGTTCCACCCTCCCTCAGCTCAGCCAGAGTTTCTCAAATTGGGCTTCGAGATCCCGTAAGGTCATGAGGACATTTTAAGGTGGCTATGAAGAGCTAATCCTTTCTGACAAAGGTAAAAATTATAACTGCTTTAGGGGTGCTATGTGTTTGGTTATGGTGGAGAAAATAAGAAAATAGTAAGATGAAAAAGTTGAAATAAAACCTGTTGCAGTCAACAGGCCAGAGAAAGTCTTCCTAGAATCCATCACAGCTCGGGAGTGAATGCCTCCACAGCTGCACTGTCCAATATAGTAGCCGCTAGTCACATGTGGCTATTTAACTTAAATTCTAATTAATTAAAATTCAAAATTCTCTACATTCACACTAGCTGTGTTTCAAATGATCAATAGTCACATGTGGACAGAAGCTAACTTCTTGGACAGCACAGATGAAGAACATTTTCATCATTTCAGAAAGTTCTATCGGACAGTGCTCCTCTAAAGTTTAAATCTGGAATGTGGGGACAGTGAGATTTGAGAGTGATTGGGGATGTTATTATGCTGAGTGGATGAGGGGTAGGTCATGAGCTGTAGAGTTCCCATGTCTCGCTCTGTCCTCACCCTCAGGGCTCCCAGGCCCAGGCTGTGATGGGAGACTTGGTGGAGCTTCCTTGTGAGGCCCAGAGAGGCTCCCACCTAATCCTGTAGCAGTTTTATCATGAGGATGTCACCCTGGAAAATAGCTCACCCCCTCTGGAGGAGGAGCTTCCTTCAGTCTTCCCCTGACTGCAGAACATTCTGGAAACTGCTCCTGTGAGGCCATCAATGGCCTGGGGGCCCAGCCCAGTGAGGTGGTGCCACTCAACATCTCAGGTGGTTGGCTGAGCTTGGGCTGCGGACCGTAGGCAGGCTTCGGTCCCTTCCAGGAGACAGACTCTGTTTTAGTTTCCCAGTTGCTAAAACAAATACAATTCAATGGGTTGGCTTAAACAATGGGAATGTACTGGCTCATGGTTTTCAGGCTAGAATTCCAAAATTGAGGCATCAGCCAGGGGCTGCTTTCCCCAGAAGACTGTGGAGTTTGGGGGCTGGCTGCCAGCAATCTTTGGTCCTTGGCTTTTCCATCACATGGCAATGCAGATAGCAGCATCTTCTGTCTTCTGCTTTCTATTGACTTCCAGCTTATAGCTGCTCCCTGTGGTTTGTCTGCCTGACTTTCACTCTGCTTCTAAAGGATTTCAGTAATCTGAATCAACGCCCAACCTGATTCAGTGAGGCCACATTTTGCCTGACGTAACATCTTGAAGAGATCTTATTTAGAATGGATCCAAACCCGCCAGAATGCAGACCAAGACCAAGAATATGTCCAAACAGTACACAATTCAACCCCACAGACTCCAAGGTGCCAGTCTGTGCAAGAACATTTGGTTATGATTGGTCAAGACAGGGGTTTTATCAGGGACTTGTAAGGAAAATGGGGATTGCAGATCATGAAACTTAGTCGCTGGCTGCCTCTCTCTTCTTCACATTAGCCTTAAAGTTGCAAACTACACTACAGATCATTAAGCAAAAAACAACATCCACATAACCATTTCAAAGCAGAGCAAAACTTACTGGAAACCAGCTCCCCCAAGACAGCTCACAGCCCCCTCCCCTGGCGGTGTCTGTAGGACTCTAGCCCAATCCCTTCCATCTGAGGCTTACTCATGGGGCACTCTCCTCCAAGGCTACAGAGGACAAGAGCTGCCTTCTGGCTGCAGGATGACTGGGGGGCCGCTCGGTTTCCTGGCAGCCGCCACTCTGCTCATTTACTTGTGGTTCCAGGGGAAGTTAGGTTTGTAATTTCTTCTTTTACTCTTTGTTGCTCTGCCATTGGTTATCACCCAAAATATTGGTTTTATGAGGCTGGTGGCATACAGGCTCTCGGGAAGCTTTCACCTAGTGGGTGAAACCATCAGTTCAAGTAATTCAACCCTTCGAGAAAGCATTTTACATATGTGGGTTCAAGTGAGACTGAAAGTATCTAACCTACAATTGCATAGTTAAGTTTTTTCTTCAAAAATTCAATAGAATTTTTTTATCAAAATAGCAATCAAATACAAATGTAATCTACATGAAAGATGCATAAGCAAGAGAAATACAACAGGGAGCTAGATTTTAAAAGAAATATTCTGAGTATTCTAAGTATTATATAGCATAATTAATGTGTATATTATACTTATACATTGTATTATAATGTAATATACATAATATGCCCCCTACTATAATATGTATTATACATAATATGCAATTATATGTAATCATATATAATGTAATAGAAAAGTCTTCAGACTGGAAGTAAGGAGACGACTCCTAGTCACAGTTCTACCACTTGGGTGGGAGACTTTAAAAAATCTACTGATAAATACACTCTCTATGCCTCATTTTCTTTCTTTGAAAATGGGGATATTGATGCCTCTTCTTTTTTGTTTCATAGAGACACTATGATGATAATACGAGACCCAGAATTATATTATGTAAAGTTTGCTACTTTATTTACTTATTTATTTATACCCCCAACCCATTCTATGAAGGACTTGAGAAAGCTTATGACAAAAACACTTACAATTAGGAACAATGGAGTGCGACTAGAGAATCAGGCCAAGGGAAACATATATGGATGGAAGTAAACCACAGGCTTCCTTGCATCAGTTTGTATTTGTACACAGGCAAGCTTGTTCCTCTTGGTAGCAGGATGGTGCTGGCAGCCCCAAGCCTGCCTCATCTTTAACTTAGCTCAGGATCCAAATGTCTCGTGTGGGGGTCTCAAGGAAAGTGGCGAGGGTCTCAAGGAGGACGGCGGCTGAGCACAATAGCCATCTAATAGATGAAGGGTGCTTTCCCAAAGAAAGAAGACTGCATTGGACACTTAAAGCCAGCAAGCAGCTGGAAATAGCAGATATCGCTACCTCAACTCCAAGAAGTTCACTTGTCACAAAATTTATGTAAGCTAGGTCCTTTTTCCACAATAAAATAACAACTGTTTCCCAATTTAGCCTCCTCCCATCACTTTTTTCAATCCTTACATGAAAAGAGAGATAGAGAAAGAAAAAGGAAGGAAGGGAGGGAGGGAGCAGAGAAAGCTAGCAGTTAAACCTAAGAGAGGTTTTTGATGTTTCTCTTTAGGAGGTCTAATTCTCTTACCTTCTAAAATGTTCTTTAAATATTATGATGTATTGCTTTTAATGTACGGATTAGCCAAGGATACCACTTACATCCCATGTGCTCGCCCCGATTTCCAGCAGCTTCACATTGGGGCAAGTGCCAGAATTAGGTTAAAATATATATAAGAATGGGGAAAGGAAAAGGATCCCAGCTTTCACCAATTATCCCATAGTCACAAAAGGAGACAATTAAAATGCCCTGTGTTAAAAGAGATTGCAGAAGGCCTCTAGAGCAAAGCGTCATACACCAGGAAGACACTAACCAGAGGGACAAAAGAGAGCCCACTGCACACCAAACATGTGAGGCAGGTTCTGGATTCTGACAGCCCTGAAGAAATGAGGGTTTTGGAGAGTTTTCAAGTGACTGACTTGGAGGACAGAGGAAAGAAGAGTTTACGTTCCAGCAGGGTGGAGCTCATCTCTGCTGAAGGTGTCCATTATAGTTCATGGCCGTTCCAATTAAATATTCATCTTTTAAACCTTCTGGATGGAGCTATATTTTACCTATGCAAAGCAAATAAATGATGACCAAATTATTAAAATCCAAAAGAATTCAAAACTGTGGGTCAGTTACTTTTAAAACAGCAAGTATGTTCTGAATTTATACTATGGGATTGCACTGAGCTTTGCCCAGTGGATACAGGATGGAATCACAGGCTCTTAAAACTTGGAAGGAGCCATGAAAACCATGCCATGCACAACTCCACATTGTACAATGTTCACATTGTAAGTTACATAGTGTCCCCCACAAAGCTGTGCAACACAATGGCCCTGGATCATATAATCATGCAATAAATCTGGCTACACACCAGAACCATCCATAGACTGAAAAATAAATCCCATCTACCCCAAACTTATTGAATTTGAATTTCTGGAAATAATGCTCAAGGATGTGTATTTATCAATGTTCCCTGGGTAATTCAAATGCATAGGCAGGTTTGGGAACATTCATGTAGTAAAACTAACAGTAACAATAACTAGCAAATTTTGAGTGTTTGGCATGTGCCAAATACTGTTATTTCCACTTAGCATGCTGTTCCAGTTTGCTAATGCTGCCATTACGCAAAATACCAGAAACGAATTGGCTTTTGTAAAGGGGATTTATTAAGCTGCAAATTTCCAGTTCTAAGGCCATAAAAATGTTCAAACCAAGGCATCAACAAGAGGATACCTTCACTGAAGAACGGCCAATGGCATCTGGAACAGCTGGAAAGACATGTGGCTGGCATCTGCTGGTCCTTTGCTCCCGGGTTGTGTTTCAAAATGGCTTTCTCCAAAATGTCTCTGGGCTTGTCTCTCTTAGCTTCTTCAGCTCCTGTGCTGAAGGACTCTGTTGGGATCCTTTCTTTGCTTCTCCGGAGCAAACTCTGGGCTACCTCCAAATGTCTCCAAGCATCTCTAAGTGTCAGCAAGTGTCTCTCCAAAGGTCTCTCTCAGATGCTTTTATAGGACTCCAGTGATTTAATTAAGACCCACCCTGAATGGGCAGGGTCCACATCTCCATGGAAATAATTTAATCAAACATTTTCACCCTAATCAACAGACTAATCAATCTGCCCCCACAAGATTGCATTAAAGACTATGGCTTTTCTGGGGTACATAATATATGCAAACTGGCACACATACATTTGCTAATTGAATCCTCATTTAATTGTTGTCGTGGTACCCATTTCACAGTTACAGAAACAGAGGTACAGAGAGGTTGAGTAACTTACTTAAAGTTACCCAGCTAGTAACTGGCTAAGGCAGTGTGGCTCCAGAGCTCACGCCCTATTGCACAAGAAAAACCAAGGTCTACAGAAGCAAAGTGACTCATTTGGTTACACAGTCAGCAACCAGATCACTAAATTTTCCAAGTGTAAAGCACCTGCTGCTTGCCCTTGGAAAGACAGATTTACATGTTTTTACATTTTTTATCCATTCCACAAACTTACATTGAGCACCAACTCTATGCCAGGCTTTGTGCCAGGAGTGAGAGACACTGTGGGACAGACTTAGGTACAAACCTCTCAGGCACATGGCTGCTCTCACATGAGTGTAGAGATACTCATCGGGTCTGTACACCTCTCAGCAAGGATCTGCCAGACCAGGACATGTCCCACAGCAGCATGGGAAGTGAGTGAACTCCTTTCATGCCAAATGCAGCCTGAGAGACAGTTCTCCCTTGACTGACACTAATTCTATGCTTTGCAGGAGTGGGTGCTGGTGCCCGCTCCCACAAGTGAGGCCTCTGCGTCTACCCATATTTATTTGTAGGTTTGTTTGTTCAGCATTTATTGTGCACGGACTATGTACTAAGAATGCTGGGATTCTCCTGGTTTATTTAGCACTCAAAATGAAGAACTTGGGGAATGACTCAACAATAGAAATTTAAATATGCCATGCTCCACACTGTCCCCCTTTTTCTGGGACTGAGCATGTATTTTTCCCTCCAGGTACACCCCCTTCTGCCACTCCCTAACCTCTATCCCTAACTCCTACTTCTCCTTCAAATTTCAGTTCAAATGTCACTGTTTCCTAGAAGCCTTTGCTGACAGTCCACCTAACTCTGCTTCCATAAATAATAATGAAATACTACAAATCTTAATGATAATACTTAAGGCTTAATATAGCTCTTACTATGTGCCAGGCACTGGTCTAAGTACTTTACATATATTAACTGATTGCATAGAGTATTGTTTACATATGAGGAAATTAAGCACAGAGAGGGTAAGTAACTTAGCTAAGGTCACAAAGCTAACAAGTGGCAAAGTCTAGTTCTGAACCCAGCAGTCTGGCTTCAGAATCCCTACAAAGATGATGTAGATTTAAAATGATATTTTACAACACTTATGGGTACAGAAAAGAAATACTGCATTAAATAGATACCAAAGTCTCATATTGATTATAATTGATACATATTCATATAATTATATCCCATTTTTTAGCCTTGGCATCACATTAAACTTTGCATGTAAGATTTCCTTTCAATCAGAGTTTGAATCTTCTGAACTATCTTGGCCAATAGCAGAATGCATAGGCAGTGGTGACATTTGAGTTCCAGAGCCCCTACTAGTGACCTTGACCTCTTTAGCACCTTTAGATTTGATGACATAATTTTGAGGCATATCAGAAACTACAAAGCTATCCTGTTTGTTTAATTCCAAGTATTTTTTTTTTTGATTAAACTATAGTATTACTGAAATTTAAGCATCTTTACTTGGACATCAGCCCAACAGAATAGAAAGAAACTTATATAATCTATACCTTTGAAAGACAAGGAAAAAGAGAAATGCTATTGATAAAAATTTCCAACCAGGTGATCTTTGAATTTGACTCAGACACCCCCAACTTAGATTCTCTTTGGTTGTACGAGGCCTCGGGTATTGCCCCTGAGAGGCCTCACCAAGACTGTCCCTGTACAGGTGTGTCCGCAGGCATCAGGCTACCAATTTTGCAAACCTTGAGCCTTTCTAGGCATTGAATTCCCTGAAACTCTGCCTGCCCCTTGGCTCCCTCACCAGCCTTTATCCCCTTCTTCCCCATTCACTGTTCCAGGGACTGACACATATCTCTGTGTCTTACAGGAACCTTCCCAGCCCAGGTCCCCAGAAACACATCTACTCCAATTTAACTGCCCCAATGAAGGAACTGGAGACTGGGTACAAAACAGTGAGTACTTCCTTTAGGGTGAGGGTCCCATGGCTGTGCTAGTTAGTGAAGGGGTGGGATATCATAGAAAAAGGGCTTATGAGATGAGGCTTATGGGGGTGCCCTTGACACCCCAGGTCCTACTGAGACTTATTTGGGAGTAGGTATGGAGCAGGTGGTGGGCAAAAGTGCCTGTGTGTGGAGCCCTGGGCCACAGTGTCTTGCACCACTTGTCCTCTCTTTCAGCAAATCCAGTGCATCTGGATGTGGTTTATTCCCAAGTCCGGAGCATCCATTAGGGACAACAGGGTACAGTGAGCTTTGGGCAAGTGCTTCTGACCCTGACAGTGTCTTTGCTGGAGCTGAGGCAAGGGTCTGCTGCAGGCATGGCAGAGCCCTGCAGAGCTGTGAATACTACCACCTAGGCGCTGACGGTGAGCATCCTTCTCGCTTCTGCCGATGGTTGTCCCTTTCAGAGTCTGCTGCTATGGGTGTCTATTTTCTGTCCTGGGTGGGAGGCTGAAGTCCTAGGGGTGAAGCTGAAGGACTGGCTCACACAGGCCCGTGGTTGCTCACTGCCCGTCATTTTCTTTTTCTGCCCCAGCAGCGCACTCGGGAGCACCTCCGGAAGGCAAGGTGGGTCCCAGTTCCCAGCTTTTCTATTACTAAGGCTCATCTCTCTTAAATGAAGTAGCTAGTTCCATGCATTGGGCACTGAAACATTAGCTTCCCTTCTCTTTACAAGCCTTTTCCTTGTCAGGATTCCTCTGTCGTCTATTCTGAGGTGAAGAATGGGCAGCCCGCAGGAGCCTCAGCTGTGCAGTCCTCGGCATGAAGGAACCAAGGAGACCCACCTTGGAGAATGTCCTGCAGGTATGTCGTGACCCTGACTCGGCTCATCAGGGCCTGGATGAGGCCACCTGTGTTCTTCTTTCCTGGGAGCCCTCAGCCATCTGTTCCAAAGAAAAGGAGAATTATCTGCCAGGGATGCTACAGGGAAGGTCAATGACTAAGAAAGCACTGCATGAGGACACTAGAGAGTTACGAGACTATGCAGTTTGCATGACCTGCTCATGACCTAGACCTTGCATTTTCTTCACGGGCCGGGGGTTGCCGTTTGGAGCATCTTTCCAGTTCTCCTCCCCAGTGTGCTTCTCCCACCCTCACCCAAGACTGCCCCCTTCCACTCTGAGGTGAGGTCAGCACAGCCTCAGGAGCCTCGGCCAGGAAAGCCAGGGCTGCAGAGGGGACGCAAGGGCAAGGGGACCCAGGTGATAGGAGCGTGTCCCTGAGACCCATATGGGTCAGCTGTGCACACAGTGAGCTCAGGTGACCCTGGGGTCAAGGTGGGATGCCCACTGGGTTGACACAGCACATGTGCAAGGTCCCACTGGGGGACACTTTGCCATGATCCTGGGTTTAATTGTGACAGACAGCTCTTAATTTGGAAAGCACTGTGAGGAGATGTAGACTCAACCACTCACACCAGAAACTTTTCTTTGTCTGAAATTGTGATTCTGCCACCCAGGGAATCCTCCTGCCTGAACAAGGTCTGAGAGCAGCAGATCCTGTTATTGTCTTTTCCTCCTTCCCTTGCAAGAAAGCCAAGACCTGAACTTTCAATCCACTTTAACAGTTGGATGGGACTTTCTGGTATGTGTCCTCATGTTTCAAGTCTACTCCTGGCTTTGCTTTACCAGTGCACCTTATTCCCTTCACATTAATCTCTCTACATACATTTTAATCTTGGTTGCCGTATGTATTTTTATTTTCTGCCTCATAAGACCAGTGTACATAAATTAATTAAACAAAATAATATAGTGTAAGTAGTTTCTAACCAGCATAAGAAAACTGGTTGTGAAAAGCAAGCTATTGAGACTGCTCTCAGTATTTCATGCTATATTTTTATGTGCATCTGCTTAATACAGCTTTTAGATTAACCTTCAACTTGACATCAATTTAAAAGGAAAAAAAGTTAGCTTTCTTCAGCAATATGAACCCCTTTCTAGAATATTCTAGAGAGCTATCAGCCCTAATTTCACATCCATTGAATCCCTGGTCCTAAAAACTTCAAATAGTTATAAAATAAGGATTTCATGCCGAGAAACATGAAATAATCTGAACAAATATGAGTCTATCTTTGCAGAACAATGCACTGCACTGTCCCTGACAGCAGAGACCTGCCTTTCTCCTTCTTTCTCTGCCAAGGATTGCAGAGTTCCTGGTCCCCAAACACCACACACTGCCCCTCCTGTCCTTCTTGTCCCCACCCCCACTGCCGCTGTGATCCACCATCAGCCCCTTTGTTCTGGATTCAGGAGAAATTTTAGACTCTTGTAATGTTGCCAGAAACTTGTTTAAGCAACATAGACAAGAAATGTGTTTCTGAAAATAAAAGGGTAAAATATCCTAAAAAAGAATAATAATAATAATAATGATGGGTTAAAATAGCCTCTGTTTCTTACAAAAATAAAAATGTCATAGACAAAAATGAGGTAGAAAAATTAAAAGGAGAAAGAAAAACCTGACAAAGTGCCTCAGGTGAAGGAGAGGCACAAAGGACAATCTAGGAACACAGAAAAAGAGAACCTGTTTGGAGTAAAAGCATAAACACTTCACCCAGCAGAGTTGGCCTCTGTGTTTCAGACTTAATAATCCTGGCAGACAGCCACTGGTGGTTAAGCCAGTGAGATAGAAAAGCAAGATCAGCTCTGAGAACATCTTTTTGGCACAGTGGTTAAGAAAAGTAACTGCAGAGACTTATGAATGACATGGTCCACTAGGTATATTTTTGGAGCCACTCTTACCCTGTCTATTTCTGGATGAGGGGCAAGGAGGCAGAGCAAAAAAAGAAGCAGCTCTGGACTGGGAGGGAAAACTGACTGCCATTTACCAGCTGTATGACATTGGGCAACTTATTAACCTCTCTGAACTTCAGTTATCTTTTCTGTGAAATGGAAGTAACTGCTTCTGTCTCATAGGGTTGTTGAAAGATTCAAAGACAACCTTTCAAGAAATGTCTGTTGCAAAGAAGGCATAAAATCAATGGTATTTGATATTAGAATCATTGTTGTCATCATTTTTTATGGGAGGTATTGGCCCTACAGACTGTCTAAAAATCACTTACTGGTAGATGTCTAGTGACTTTTACCAACGTTGCTGTCACTGTCTTTTTCCATACTGGGTCTTAAACACAGGCACAGACATAGACCTCCTAACCATGGGATTAGATTCTACAGAAGGTTCAGGTCTCTTCTTCCAGTCCTTAAAGAATATTTTAATTGGGGTTTTGGTTCTAACAACAGAAAGCAATTCTGGCTGTTTTTTAAAAAGGGGTTCTGGAAGGATATCAGGAACTCAGAAAATTAGAGGATCAGGCTTAGCAATAAATGGGAATAGGAGCTATAGGAGGCCCAAGCAGCAGCAACCATAGCAAATGACATGCGATACAAATGTAAGGTCTGCAAACTGACATGTTCATTGCAATGGCCCCTAGTGCCACTATCTCAAGTTGCAAAATCTTGGGAGAGAGATCTGACTGGCTGAATCTAAGTCATACGTCCATCCTCTGACTCACAGAGGATGGGTATGGAAAAATCTTTCCACTTGGGCTTTTAAAATGGAAAGTTGCACTACTCTTCCTCAAGACCATACATCAGATAAGTCCACCTAAAATGAAATCAAAGTGTTAATAAGATTGGTGTGCTGAACCCAGAACAGTAGCTAGCTAGATAGATAGTAAAAAAATTAAAATAAATAAATAACGAAAATCTGCTAATGACAGTCACCTGGGCATCTTAAGATCTGACTAATTGAGCCTATACCCTTCTGTAATGATTAATTTCATAGGACAGCTTGGCTAGGTTATGGCATCTACTTGTTTGATCAAGCACTGGCCTACTTATTACTGTGAAGGTATTCTGCAGATGGGATTTGTATCTACAATTAGTTTTTTGCATCTACAATTAACAAAGGAGATTGTTCTCAGCAATGAGGCAATGGATTAGATTCTTAGCAATGATGAGGATCCAATCAGTTGGAGGTCTTAAGAGACAGAACTGAGAATTTCAGAGGTCAAAAGAAGAATTTCTGCCTTAACTTCAACATTGGCTCTTGCCAGAATTTCCAGCCAGCTAGTTCAGCTTTATTGGCATTTTGAACCTATGGTCTGCCTTATGGAATTCAGACTTGCCTGTTCTCATGTTTGCACGAGCCAATTCTTTATAATAAATCTCTTAATATACACACATAGACATATATCCTGTTGGATCTGTTCCTCTGGAGAACTCTGACTAATACACTCCATTTTCCTTCTTAAATTTCAGAGAGCACCTGTAGGAATCTGATTCTTGGGACCTTCACTTCCTATAAATTTCTGCATCCTAGCTTCTTAGAAATGTCAGTGACCAACTCGGATACCAGTTTGAGGGCACTAAAAATTTCCGAATCATTGGCACTATTTATGCTACAGCCTCTATCCCTGAACATTTTCATTAGAGTGTCAAGCTCTGGCTAGTCATAGCCCAGAGATAACTAAGATTTTACATGACCTGATCTAGCCTCCACCCCCCTTACCTCACACCCCACAACCATAAACATCCACATACATTCAGTTCTTACGCTGTCTGGAAAACTTGAGGATGTTGAGAGAATCCAAGGCTCATGAGTCCTGGATTCTATATGTTCCAATCACAGACATTTGATTAATCAGTCAATGTATTTTCTTGAGTTTCTGCTTTCTACTCTGAAATGGGATATTTTTTATTAGATGTGTTTTGTGATCTTTTTAAAACAATACACTTGTTGGTGTGATTTACCCCGATACAGAAGGATCATTTTCTTCTGGCCTATTTTCTAATCTGAGCCATCCTCAACTCTCACCAATCAAGACAGCCTAAATTCAACTGTAGCAGTCAACACTTATGCTGGGCTCTTATAACTTTTTTTTAATTATTCTCAAGTTCTTCAAGGTAGGGACTCTACCCTGTTGCCAAGAACTGGACCAGAGGACAAACTTAGGAAATCCTTCAGCTATCTAAATCTGAGCAATGTCTCCTTGAGCTTAAGAGACCATTATACTCAGAAATAACTGGATAGATGAGGAAGGGAGAGAAGAAAGAAAAAGAATCTTTAAATCCAGTCCTGTTTCCTGAAACAGAACTCTTTATCCAGTAACTGATGGCTCCATGTTTTTCATCTTTTTGGAGCAGCCAACCTACTTTCCTCAGTCATAATCCATTCTAAGATGTGTGGACAATACAATGCAAGAAGGGTTATGTGATGGTTAATTTCATATGTCAATGTGACTGTTTATGGTGTCCAGTTGTTTGGTCAAGCAAGCCCTGACCTGATTGTCACTGTGAGGGTATTTCATAGATGGATCTAAGTCATTAGTCAGTTAATTGCATCTAGACTGATTGATAACATCTACAAATCGACAGAGGAAATTGCCTTAAGCAATGAGAGGAATCTCCTCATCCAGTCAGTTGGAGGATTTAAGGCAAGATCTGACGATTTCAGCAGTCAGAAAGAAGAATTTCTATCTCCTATTCAGCTAGCCCATTAACTCTAGAGAATTCAGTCTCCTTCATTGGAGTTTCCAATTTGTGGCTTCTCCTGGGGAGTTCAAGTTCACCTTCCTGAGTTTCCAACTTGCAGCCTGCCCTACAGAATTCAGACTTGTCTGTCGTCATGGCCACATGAGCCAATTCCCATAATAAATCTTCCTAATATTTGCATATAAATACATCAAATATGTTAGTTCTGTTCCTCTGGAGAACTTCTGACTAATACAGGTTACTACAAAAGGGGTTCAAAAATTGTTGGTCCGTTAAGGAATAAATTATTGGCAAAAGGAAGAGAGGATTTCCATGCCTGGCATGAGAGAGCTATGGGAAAGGGGGCTTCTTTTCTTCTTTTTAAAGATAAAATCTCCTTCCGAATGCCCCTCTTTCTCACTGGCCTCCTGAACTTTTTTTCTTCTCTTGTATTTCCCTGTCTTACTCTCTCAAAGCAAAGGGCAGGATAGTGAAATGGTTTTGTTCTTCCCTTTCACAAGTTTTGCCAGTTAAGATATCATTCTATCATTCATTCAGTCATTCATTCATTCATCTACTCTACATTTAAGCCACCTTGTTTCATGTTATATCTTGACCCTAAGAGAAATACAAAACTTCTGCTACATGGATCTTCATTTGGTGCACAGTTTACTCACATGTTTAAAGTTATTGTTTAAATTAGTTGCAATTTAGAAATCTGGAGATTTCACATAAAAATCCATCTTTGAGTTTCTCTTAAAAAGTTGGAAAATTAGGTAACAGCAGATCTTGATGTGGTAACAACACTCTGGAACTGAACCGCAGCTGCTGCCTGTAAATGGAGTACGTGTTCTCCAGCTGGCCACAGTCTCTACCATTCCCTATTTTCTCCCCAACACGGAAGCCAAGTCACAGCTGCCATTTATCATTTTAAACGCCCAACTGTTTTACTTACAGTAGGTTTAAAACAGAGCAGCATATGACTCCCACCCATGTCTCTGCCAAAAGTGGAAATACAAAGGACAGAATAAGAAGACATTGTGGTTTCAAGAAAAGAGAAGATCATTTCTTTGTGAATGTAAATAAATATTCCTAGATAGATATGCAAAATGTTTTTGTTGACTGAATACAAATAAAGGTATCTTTGTGAAAAAAAATTATAGTTAGACTTATGAAAGGATAGGGAAAGGATCAAGATGAAGAACTTAATGAACTGAGAAATAAAGAACTGAACTTTAAATAGGGCTTTATTTTAGTGTTCATATATTAAGTATTGCCACTATAAAATGCAGTTATGTGTTAAGTAAAAACAAAAAGTTTTCATGGAGGATAAATCTATAAAAGAATGTCTATTAAAGGCAGAAAAATATGTTTCTTTGAGAGAATCAAACATTGGCTGGAGTTCCAGAAGTTGAAAATACGGCTTCAAACTGAAAGGATAAGTGTGTGAAATTTTTAGCTAATTCCTAGAATCTTTCAATAGCAGTTGATAAGAATTTAAATATAAATAATGCCACCTGGATTAACTATATGTATTTCAATATCATTAAGACTAAGATAGGGCTTAAAACTTGAGTGTGGTGCTACTAGTGTATTGAGAAAAGTCTTATCAGTTACCAATTCTGTGTAACAAACCACCTTAAAATTAGTTGCTTAAAATAAAAACCATTTGTTTACCTCATGATTCTCTAGCTTGGCAACTTTGGGCTAGATTCAGCTGGACAGTTTTTCTGGTCTGGGTGGTGCTTGGCTGATCTCTGCTGCATTCATTCATGCACCTGCTGTCAGCCTGTGGTTGGGCTTGGGCTTTCTGGTTTATTATAATCTCATCTGGCATGGCTCAGATGACTGGGCTTCTCTGCACGTTCTTTCAACCTTCAGTAAGCTAGCCCAGTCTAGTTCACCTGGCTTGGAAGTTATAGCCTTCCAAGCAGTGAGAGCAGAAGCAGGCAAGGCTTCTTGAGACCCATGCCCACAACTTGCACCGCCTTGCTTCTGCCACTGCTATTGGCCAAAGCAAGACACAAGGCCAGATGATGTTCAAGAGGTAGAGAAATACATTCCACTTCTTGATGGAAGGAATTGCAAAGTCACATGGTAAGGACACGGATGCAGGAAGGGAAAGAATTTGTGGCTATTTTTTTCAATCTACCATAAGTCTTGATAAGTTGAATTAACCTGGACAAAATTAGTAAATAAAATATATGTGCTGCTCCTACAGGGGCCAGTGTTAACACTGCTCTTGTTTATGCAATTTAAATTCAAGATGACAATGTTTTGCAGTGATAGGGAACTTCAATATCCGTTATATCATTCACCAGAGATCAGCCTGCTAAAATATTAGAAATGGAACACATCTTGTACTCAGTAATCAAAAGCGTGAGCTACATGAGTATCTGAGATTCAAAGCAATGAAAGTTCAGTGCTTTACTTGATGAGCAAGATGAAGTGTGCAGTGGTCAGCTACACATGAATTTTAGGTGGCTTACATGATATGGCACTGGGGGAACTGAAGGAAGATAACTTGTTCATGTCATCCAATGAACGTCAGCCTCATCTCCCCACCAAATATTAGATCATATACTTGGCCTTCGTGGTGGACAAAACAACCCATATAAACACTTTGACTGTTTCTCAGACAAGTATCATGAGTAGTTACTCAAAATCATGATTCTATTCATCAAAATAAGTTTCCAGAAATAAAAGGAATGGATTGAACCACATATTCCAAATTGTGAAACTGAGCACTGAATTCAGAAGATAAAAATCTGAAAGTAAACTGGTGTGATTGAATGGGTCTTTTTCAATTAATACTGATAGTGGAGCAGAAGAGTTACAAATAGAAATAATTGAACAGTAAGGCAATATAAAAATGAAAAACAAATACAGAAATGTAAGAATTCCAGTATTCTACAAATACTTCAGGAGAGGTTATCTTAAATATAAAAACCATTATGTAAAGTTTCCATCCATGGTCAGAGGTGCAAAATACATTTTCCAACAGCTGTTTTTCCTTATAAAACAACAAAACTAAAGATCACAATACAAGGCTGAATCCTGTGTTGCATGTTGCAAGGTAGAATTATGTTCTGACATTGATTCTTGGTGCAGAAAAAGAAATAATGAATAATAATGAATAATGTAAAGAAAAAATAACAATTACGTCTGCAATCCAATTTGCATTTTTAAATTCAGATTTAAAATATAATCTCCAATATCAGACATCCATGTATTATGTTGCACACATATCTTATAGTTCAGTAAAAATAATTAAATATTTATTGCCTTCTGGCAGTTGTTTTTTTATACCTTGCTCTCTTCACTCTACATTGCCTGCCTGTCACCTTTGGCCTTTGAATTTGCACCCCTTGAAATAGGCTGAATCAGAATAAAACAGATGCCAGGGGCACCAATCTATGCAAAACACTTAAACTATAGTAAACTGGTGAAACGTAAAGTCTCTCCACTCACATAATGTAAAGAGCACCTTCAGTGTAATTATTTTAAAAATACGTCTCTCTAAAACAGACTTCTCTCTGTTGAGTATGTTTGTGCTGTTCAGTCCTAGCTGAAAATGGTAGTCACAGCTGCATAGTTCAATGTTGTTTAGCAGTTAATAGGTGATTATACTTTAGCATCTAAATTTTCATTTCTTTAATATACAGCCTCCCAATAATTTGTCTGGTTTAGGAAATCACAAAATATGACAGTTAATAGCTTTTAAACTTTCATTTTGCTTATTCTTTTTCAAAATGTTAACTCAGTTTTGGCCAATGGAAGTAAAATAATGAGAAAATCAGTTTCTACATATAAATGGCATTAATGGAGAAGCAGTACCTTCCCTTCCCCTTCAAGCGTTAGGTGGTCCCCTAACATTTGGAGGGGCTAGGGCAAGAGTACAAATGGAGGTCTTCAAAGTACATATCTGAATATTTAAAAGTTATTAATATAATAAACTAATAAAATAGGCTTGTCCTCCTACTTTGAAAAGTACACCTTCATAACACCCTGGAAGTACAGGTTCAAATACAAAATTCTTGGACCCTTGGAATTCCACACGGGAGCATGCACCATGAGGAAAGCAGACCCTGAGTCCCTAGCCCCAACCCTGCGGCTTCCTCCTTCCTTCTCCTCCCACCTGCAGCTCCATCCCACAGCACGACACCTGTGGAAAATCCAGCCTGCGTATCCAAGCTTCTTACATACCCCACAGACAAGATAATCCAGTGTGGCAAAACGATCACCACTGATGAATCCAGGTGAAGAGTATATATGTGTTTAATGGATCATTCTTGGAATTTTTCTAAAGGTTTAGTTAACATTTTTCAAAATAAAAATTTAGGGAAAAATAAAGGTTTGGGTGTATATATTTAAAATGTAATCTCAATGAGACAAAGCAGATTTGCCTTGACTCACAGCGATGAAGCCAAACCCACAAGTCAGATTAGACGTCAAATCTAGTGTTTGTTCACACCCTCTGCCACATCAGTGTAGGCCTGTGGGTCTGGAGTAGAGGACACTAATTGGGGCTGTGATTTTCTTTTTATTTTGGCCCAGCTCTTTAAGCCAAAGATCTGTATGTTCATGAAGATGGAGAAATCTCTACTTAGAACAAGAAACTATCTTGGAAAATTCTCTAAAATCAGAGAAGATCTTTTGCCATGGGAGGTTAGAAATATCCCTATCTATGGGTAGGCAAGAGGGAACAATGCCTTTGGATGCCCCTGAAGTAGTCTATTTGAGTTGATTCACTGTTTTTCTTTGGAGTTTGAGTTTGATTATCCCAAAGGATTTTTCCTCCATCCTTAGCAAAGCAGGCTTCTGATAATGGCTACAGAAACCAGAGCTGCTGGTTGGGAGCAGAAGCTATTAATAGCAAGAACAACAAAATTGATCTGTCCAGCATTTTTCCACTCGTAAAGTACTCTCAAGGTCACAAAATCCCTTTAACTTGTTTTAAAATGTATAGTCTTACCCCAGTAGCAAAGATCTTCGTTTCTAAATACCATTCTCCTGTAAAAGGAAGTAGGGCTCCTTGGAGAAATAGCTGATTCTGGATCTGGGACAGGAAAAGTACAAGAGCCTGGAACATCTTGTAATGACAAATGGAAGTGCTCAAAACAGCAAAAGGATGGGGCATGTCAAAAGGGCACAGGAGACAAACTGAATGTGCTCCCAATGGCCAAAGTTATTTTGAGCCACAAAATAAAAAAATGGTATTGGGTAACTCAAAATATAAAATAAATATACATGAGTCCATAGTGATATAAGTAAATGCTCGAATAAATAAATAAATGGGGGAAGAAGAGATGAATCTTCCTTATAGAAGGGGGAGACTAATCTCTCTTCCGAGTGTGGGCTCAATTCAGTGACTTGCTTCCAAACAATACAGTACAGAAAGGGGCAAACAGTAACTTTACCATGAAGAAACCTGGCAAACACTACCTTAACCAAGTGATCAAGAGTAACATCACCATGTGGCCTCTTTCTTTCAGCCAACTCTGCAAATAAACACACTACCCTCCCCGCTACATGGAACATGACTCCCAGGGATGAGCCTGGACTGGCATGGTGGGATTGAGAAAGTCTTCTAGACCAAAAGGGGGAAAAGAAATGGAACAAAATAAAGCTTCAGTGGCTGAGAGATTTCAAATACAGTCAAGCGGTCAATCTGGAGGTTATTCTTATGCATTATATAAATATCCCTTTTTAGTTTCTAGTGTATTCGAATAGCTAGAAGGAAATACCTGAATCTGTTGAAGGGCAATCCAGCAGACTTGATTCTTGATGATAACTGTGTAACTATATAGCTTTTATCATGTGACCATGTGGTAGTGAAAACTTGGTGACTGACACTCCCTTTAACTAGTATATGGGTAGATGAGTAATAAAATAATGACAATATATAAATAACAGGGAGGAATAAGGGGTATGGGGTGGTTTGGGTGTTCTTTTTTGTTTCCTTTTTTATTTTTTAAATATTTTTTTCTTTATTTTTGGAGTAATGAAAATGTTTGAAAATTCATTGTGGCAATGAATGCACAACTTATATGATGATACTGTGAGCCACTGTATACTTTGGATGGAATATATAGTGTATATCTCAAAAAAATTGCATTATAAAAAGATTAACATCACCACCACAAGTCATGTTGGTATCACACGGATGTAATGTGCTTAGAAGGGAACACCACCTCTGTGATATTATTACCAAAAACCCATAACCCCAGTCTAATCAGGAGAAAAACACCAGACAAATCCAGATTGAAAGACATTGTACAAAAACCAATACTCCTCCAAACTGTCAAGGCCATGGAAGACAAGGAAAGATAAACTGTTACAAACTGGAAGAGACTAAGAAGAGAAGACAACTCAATGCAATATGGTATCCTGGATTGCATCCTGGGGCAGAAAAAGGACATTAGCAGAAAGAGAAGACAACTCAATGCAATATGGTATCCTGGATTGTATCCTGGGGCAGAAAAAGGACACTAGCAGAAAACCTGGTGTGATCTGAATAAAGTCTGGAGTAAAATAATGTACCAATGTTGGTTTCTTAGTTTTGACAAGTGTACCATGATAATGTAAGATGACAACATTAAGGAAAACTGAAACTGGGTGAGGGTTATATGAGAACTCTCCATACTATCTTTGCAACTTTTCTATAAATTGAAAACTATTCAAAAATTAAAAGTTTATTTTTAAAATGTATGAATTTAATTGCCTTTTTTCTTTTTTAATCATGTTTTTTATTGTAGAATATAACATATACACAAAAGTAATAACTTTTGAAGTACAGTTTAACAAGTAGTTAGAGAGCAAATCTCAAAGAATGTTATAGGTTACAGTTCCACAGTTTCAGATATTTCTTTATTGTGCAATATAACATATATGCAAAAGCTAATATCATTCAAAGTATGATTTAACAAGTAATTATATAGGAAATTTCCAAAAATGTTATCAGTTATAATACCATAGTTTCAGTTATTTCCTTATTATGAAATATAACATGTATACAAAAAGGTGGTAACTTTCAAAATTACAATTTAACAAGTAGCTATAGAACAAATTTCAAATTCTGAAATTTTACAGTTTCTTACACTGTCACTAAAAACAAGCATTGATGTCCCTCACTAATATAAAACCTAAAAGTTGTCCCCATTTAGTCAAGCAATTGCCTAATAAATTGTGGTATACACATCCATGGCTGAAGTTTCAAAATGAAAACACAGTTTCAACACCAATAACTGAAACATTTACATCAGTGACTTAAACACTGCAACAAAAATAGTACTTGACTTTTTAAAAGTATTTAAATTTTTACACAGTGGTTGCAAACGAACATGGTTTTTTATTTGAACATCATGTATATTGTCATAAACATAAAAATTTATTTTATGTCATAAACATAAAATAAAATTTTATTTTAATTGAAATTCATTTACTCATTCATTCAACAAAATTGATGCCAGAAATGAGTAAACAGAAGATGTGATCCCAACTTTCTCACAACCCTGAGTCAATCAATAAATAAATTGAACTCATCTTACATAAGATACTTTGTTTCAGTGTTGTATGGGATACAAAAAGGTTGATAGGATACTGTATCACTTATAAAGTGCCTTCCAGCTTATGATCATTGCTGGAGAAGTCACTGACACGCTTAGTGGCCATCACCCAGCCCTGGGTTAACCCCTCCTTTCCCCCTCTTGCTTGTTTATGTGCAGATGTTTCAATGTTCCCATATCACAGCCCCAGGGGAGGTGCTAAGTCTAATCAAATCGCCTGACCGTACCTTGAACCCCAAATCAGGAACAAGCAGCCCGAGCTGCTGCTGCTTGCCAGGGCAGGAACTCTGCACAAAGTTTGCTTAATATACAATCTGTGCCCAGTGGCAAGTCCCTGTCCTCCCCGGGTATATAAAAAATGCCACTCTTGGGCAGTACAGGAGTCCCTCGTCTCTGACATGAAGCTAGGGGTGTGGAGCTGCCATCCTCCCAGCCTGACCCAAGTAGGTGGTCTCCCCAGAGCACCAGCCATGATGGGAGCTCTTCCCCTGCTCTTTTGGACCACTTGTGCTATGTAAGTTAAAAAGTGGTCATTTGTTGAGAATTTGCGTGGTGCCTGAGCCTGTGTTCCCACAATGCACCATATAGCAACTTGCTCCACAGTCATATAATAAGTATTATTACTTATTGAGTGTTTACCTTGTACCAGGCACTGAGCTAAGATTTTTACATCATTGCCACACTCATACATACATCAGTATCAATATTCTCTTAAAGTGGATATTATTTTTATCTCCCTTTGACCAGTGTTGAAACTGAGGCTCAAACAGGCTACGTACTTGATGAAATTCACACAACTAATAAGAGGCAAGTCAAGATTTAAAATTTAAGTCCATGGGACACTATAGTTCATGTTCCCAAATGTTATTTTATGCTTTCACCCTTCATGGGACAAATAAATACAGTCGAGGCATGATGGAAAAGTCACAGGGCTAGGAGATAAAGGACCTAAGTGCCACCTGGACACTTTTTGCTTCTGTAGTGTCTTGTGCCCTTGTCTACTCCATCGCTTACCACATTGATTTATTTGTAAAAATCAGTCCTTTCCATTGTCCTGCAAGTGCCTTTAGGAAAGGAGATATGCTTAATTCATCTTTTTATACCTCTAAACTCATGGAGATTGCCTGTAATACAATTGATGTTCAATGCAAACCCTAAGTGTAGAAAGAAACTATTATGGATATATAGAAAAACGTTATATTAGAAAAATACAGACCATTCATAATTCATCCAATGTCTATCTTCCCTGGTAACAAGTGATGATGATGATGACTGCTTCTCACTTTTGCCCATGCTATTCTCTCAGTCCCAGAGTGATACCCTTTCAACTTGGATGTTACTTCCACTGGGAATCCTCTCTTGATTCCCCAGAACTGCATCAGGTGTCCCTCATATTGGACAGCACATTTTTCACTCTGTATTTCATTCCCTGTTTACTTTTCTGTCTCCCTCACTAAATGAAAGCTTATTTATTTTTGCATGCCATTATACCTCCAGCACCTGGCACCATGCTAGACATATAGTTATAAAGTCAATATATATTTGTCAAGTCATTTCTGTAGCAAATTTTAGGTTCTAGGACCTAAAGCAAAAATTCTGTGGTCCATTTTCCAGCAATTTACTCTTCGATTTGCCTCATACTCAGGTCAAAGTTCGTGGCTTCCTTGTAGACAAATGAGTCAGGTATTTTCATATATTTCAGACAAGATGTGGGTTTGCCTTGTGACTGAGACCCTGCAATGAGGCAGGAGGTGGGACTTGCAGCAGAGAGGAGAGCATTTCTGCACTGAGCAAGAAGTTCCTCAACTCTGGAGTGATTCAGGTGCATCCAAGGATTATGTGAATCTCAACAAGACTGCAGTCTTGCCTGGTATTTGGTAGCAGAGAGATTAAATTAGGATTTCCTTGGAAGACAGAAGCTGGAGAATTCTGCAAATACAACTGCTGAAGCCTGGAAGAGCTGCTTATATTATTATATATTATTATATAGTATATATTATATCATAATATAATATCTACATAATGATATTAAATATCATTTCTCATTATCTGGATTCTCTCACATGGGGAAACATGCTGGTTAAGATTTTCAGAGAGATTCCTCTACTTCCCTCTTTCACTTCATTAATGCGACCAGCTATACCCAGAAAAGCACTTTACTGAACTCACTCCCCAGTGCTTGAGGGCACAGCCTGCTTTGGCAATCTGGGCTGAATGGCCTGTCTCCTGGAGAGCGCCTCCTTCTTTGGGCCCTGGGAGAGGGCGTCTGTGCTGCTGTGGGCTTCCGTGCTCATCCTGGGTAAGTGCTGGAGAGGACGCCTCTGCTCCCGGAGAAACCCCAGTCTCTCCATGAGCAAAAGCCCTCTCTGTTGGGCTGCTGAGCCTGTGGATTTTTACTCCCATTTCAGAACATCAGAAATGAACAAAGGTGGGGGGGGGATATTGATTTAACAGTATATGGGGGAAAAATAACTGAAGTCCTGTACTGTTTCCTCATCCACCTTTGCTTTTAATTGCTATGGGAACTACTGCCTACCCCAAAGTAGGCTTATTTTTTTCATGTTAAAAACAACAGCTAGATCCAGTCACCTCCCGAATCACAGATCATGGAGACCCAGAGTCTCTTGTGAAAGGACATGTCCTAATTATGAACTGAGATAGAAATGATCTTTTGCTGAGAATCGTTATTTCCTTCTCTGTATTCTAAGATCAGACCAGCACTGATGTTTGCAAAGAGCATGAGAAAAGAAGAAATAAGATAGTTTCCCTTTGATTCCTGCCCCCCCGCCCCCGCTTCTGTACTTGTCAATATTTGTCCAAATGAGGCATTGATTTTCTAGTAGCTGAAGCTAGGGAATTAAAGAGCAGTTACTTATATATTAAATATTTATTAGGTGTGTCTGTCTTGTTCTCCTAACACAGGGAACAACTATTAGTGTGACTGGCATATTGTAGGAACTCAATAAATAGTGAATAAAGGGATGAATATACTCAGCACAGGACAGAGCTAGGCTCCAAGGAGGGCATAGAGACACAGAGGATATAGCCTCTGTCCTCAGCACCAAAACTCTGATTAGAAAGTAGTCATTGAAATGCAAGAAAGTTTGACTTCACAATACAAGAAAAATATTCAGTGCGTAATAGGATAATGTGTTATACTCATAATTCATTCTCACTGAGTCCTATGTCCCAGCTACTCTTCTAAGAATAGCCCCTAAATTAATTTATCTAACCTTCTAGCAATCAATGAACTGGAAATGCTATAACTCCCACTATACAGATGAGAAAACTAAGGCATAGGACCTCGGTATGTTGCTTAAGGTTCATGCAGTTAACAAAGTGGTAGAGACAGGATTCAAACCACAGTCTGACTTTGGAAACTATGCTTTTAACCATTACCTCATACTGCATGTCCAATTATGAGTTCCAAATAAGCTATGATGGTAAGTGTTCTCTGTCAAGAGAAGAGTGAAGTTGCTGCAGCCAAGAGGCATCCATGAGAGTTTCATGGAGGAGGTGGGGTTTCATCTGGGCCTTAATGCATGGCTGTGACTTTGCTTGGTACTGCAGGAGGAGAAGAATATTTCCAGAAGAAGCCAATGGAGCTAGCTAGGTCTCAGAGGCAGCCAGAATCATATAAAAAAATACATAATGACAGCAATCTCTATTAAGTGTATGAGGTTGCTTTTATGGTACCAATTTTACAGATGAGGAAACTGAGTTTTGAAAGTTTGTGTAGTTTACCCCGGGTCACACACCTAAAATTCAAACCTGTTTCTGTCGGAGTCCAACCTGAGCTTGGAGCAACTGTGTTAACCTGCTTCTCAGGGATGGGTGGAGTTCCTGATTGGAAGTAGAATGCAAGCACGTGGGTTCTCAGGGTGAAAGGGAGGCAGCTCTTTGCCTTGTGCTGATGTCTGGCTCTTGACTTTTACAGCTCCAGTCAGTGGGCAACTTGGTAAGTCCAAATTTTCTTTTCTTTTCTCTTTTATGCCTCTCAATATTCTAATGACTATATTCTATCTCAAATAAGGAGTCTTGTCCCCTTCATCCTTTTCCTGAGGGCTGCAGGGACATGAAAACATCACTTGGTCTGGTGACTCTGACCCTGACAACCACGGCCATTTGGGGGTCCCACTCTGGGACCAAACCTGCCGTTGTGCTGGATGAACATGAAGGGGCTTGAGTTAGGTGTTGGAAGAGTTCATAGACAAAGGGATGGCACCCCACCTGACGTGGGATTCTAACCTGAGAGGGAACAGTTAGAAGCATGCTGTTATCTCAAAGAGGGAGGCAATGGCTCAAACAACTTTGTCTAACCTTTCCTAGCTTAGCCTGGACAAAGCACTGCCCCTGACCAGGTGTGACCAACTTATTCCAAACCCCAGTATTCGATATAGATATTTTTTTTCTGTTAATAATCAAATTGCAATGGCTTAAAGACCCTCTTCTGCTTGTCAGCAAAAAGTCCAGTCTTCTGTTGGGAGCTGTCTCCCAGGTGTTTTGGGCAATCTCTGTGGGATTTCTTCAAGTCCAATCAGTCCAGCCTGAGAGTTGCTTGCTGTCCTCCAGCTCCAACCAGCAGCAGCTAAAGCCCTCTTTATGAACACTCTCTCCTGCAGTTCTCCCTTGCCATGAACAGACTATTCCCACAGACCCTTACCTATTCACGACAAACTTGCAACTTCACAAGACTTTGCTAATGGTTCCAGGATAATGTATGGGGAAATATCATATAGAGAATGACTTACATGAGCCACTAGATATGGTTAATCTCAGAACCCACTGACCTGTCCCAGCCTCCTGAAGGCCCTGACAAGGTGACTCTCCTCCTGGCCATAGAGCTGCCTGAAGGTAGCAGCAAGGAATCCAGCTGCATACACCAAAGGAAGGAAGTTCTCCTTTCCCTCCAGTATAAGAGCTACCACCCTCATCCCCATTTCCCTAGTCCCAGCCACTTCCCAGGATCATGGGCAGTGGGGATTCCCATTCTCTCCTGGAGAAACGTAACCCCATATTCACTGGGGAAACTGCCTTACCAATGGCCCTAAGGGAATATAAAAGACTAAGATCAACACATTCTGGGGTGAGGGATCTAAAAATGACAACTTGTGTAATATATCAGTCTCCAGTTCAGCATGTTCTTCTCGCAGTTGTTCATCTACTGTGAGCAGATATACCAGGAAGCATATACCAAGGACAAGCAACAGTTCAAGTACAGGATATTCTCTCCAAATGTCTAAAGAGAGAAATTACATTTAATTAAATTAAAATTCTTTTTTAATCTTCAGAGACATGTCTCTGGCTAATGCTACACAAATGTTTTGCAATGCCATACAGAACATTTAGCTTCTTCATCTAAAACAATCATTCAAGTTACTCTACAGTTTTTGTCCCAAAACAGTGGAAGAGTATTTCCTTTACATTTGGGTGTGATTAAAGGACCTATTTGGGCAGTTCTTCTAGAAAAAGGTAAGATTATTTAAAGTCTCAAGCTTTAAAAAAGCAATTGCTTGGAAGCTCTTAAATGTAGCTAGTCCTCCTTATCTGGAAATAAAAAGTACCAAGAAAAACACATAAATTTATTCTACTCAAAATTTTATAGTAAATAGTGCTCCCTTGAAATTGAGACTTTACTTTTGAAAAGGAAAAATAATAAAAATGAGAATACTCTGTTTTATATTATACTTCACAGAATTTAGAATACCTTGGGCAATTTGTAGAACAAAGAATGAATCGAAGATTGATTTTTTATTTTTTATTTTTTGGACATGAGCTGCCACAGCTTCAGGCATCAGGACTGTGTTCAAAGGCAGGAAACAGTTGGGGGAGGGGTGGAGTAGGAAACCAAAACCCTAAAAGAACTCTCCCCAGTGCCCTTCTCTCATTTCATCAGGAAGGAACAACCTTTCTCAGAATCCTCACCCCTTTTTCCATCCCCAGCAGTATTCCTCTGACTTCTCTTTGTCCAGAACTGAATCACGTGGTTGGGAAAGCCAATGCCTCACTTTTTCAAAACTTTGGTGGGCAACAGGCTAGAGAGAAGGCTTTGGGACTGACTTTTCAGGACCAAACAAGTGTTTTCCATATCACTGATTTCTCTTCTTCCATGGTTAACAGATCTTGCTGCACTTTACTTGTCAGTGGTGTTATGAGCAACAAAGTAGTTGTCCAATTTAACTTTTACCAACCTTATGAATTACTGCATCTTTGGCAGAATCTGAAATATCACTTTGCAATTAATTTTCATTGTACCTCCACTAAAAGACTCACCGTCCAAAGCAGTGAATGTGAGCAGGCTAGATAGTAGCATGAAATGGGGAAGGATGTTAGAGTTGACGTCTCCAAGAGTGAATGATTTGGGTTATAATTCCTTTACTACTAGCCCTCACAACCTCAAAACTACAAAACTCATAAAATGTATACTTGGATAAGAAAGAACTTCTGTAACAGTTTCTCCTACGGAGGTACCATATTTTATTCTCACGAGATAGTGTCTCAGGTTTGGGTAGCTGGGAGCACATAGCTCCCTGATCTCATATTCCTTGTAGCTATTTGAATATAATTCTTACTTCAGACCAAAGTATGCTCACCTCTCCCATACCTTCTGCTTCATGTTGATAAAAATATCACTTGGACCTTTTCCCAGAATAATTGCCTCCCATATTCCTGAACTCCCTTCATCTACAACCCTTACCCCACCAATGCCCAGTGCTCACAAAGGCTTTACTTAGAGAGTTATCGGTCACCATGAGGTACCTGGAAAGGAGCCTAGGAGGAAAAGGATTTCCAACAAGATACCTGAGGACTTGACCTACCAGAAATAGTATACTTTGGTCTTTGATGGTGAGTGGATCCTGCTGGGGCTGTCTTCTGAAAGGCCTCTCTGCTCCAATAGACCACTGAGCAAACACTGTTCCCCCAAGGTGAGATGAGCACTGCTAGAGGACCCGTGACCTGGGGAAACAGTAATCCTCACAGGGGGTCTTTCAGGGATTCTCCAAAGCCAGAGTCCTCCAGGCTACCCCACATGGACAAGTGTGCTGCGACCATAGGCACCACCACCTCAGATTCTTTTCTCTTTCCTCCTCAGCAACTACACCCAGACCTGTGATTTCCCTGCAACCTCCGTGGACCAGGGTCTTCCTAGGAGAGACAGTGCTTTTGACTTGCAAAGAATTGCATGACCCTGCACCAGGACAAACAAAATGGTACCGTTGGTACCAAGGGAACAACATGTGGAGTGAATCCTCAGAAAACACCCTTGATGTTCATGTTACTGGACAGTACAAATGCCAGGTCCAGGACTCACCCCTAAGTAAACCTGTGAACTTGCTATTTTCTCCAGGTGAGAAAGAAGGTGAATTAGATAAAACTAGTTAGTTAACCTTCCCCAGAGGCTCCAAATATTGGATCTGTCATTTCAGTCTAACCCCTGACCTCAGCTACTTACAGTTTGATGTTCTCTCTCATTGTCAACAAGTGTGTTTCAAACTAATGTTTAAACTTGGGTTTAAATGCGTGATATTTATTCAACAGACATTCATAAGAATCCACATAATCAAGGAAAAGAGCTAGTTTTAGCAGATACAAAGATGAAGCTGACTTAAATCCTGCCCTTAAGGACTTTACACACTAGTAAGGGAACAATTACACATGCATAAATATGTTGAGCACAAAATAGAAAGTTAAAAGTCCGTAAAAGAAGAGTTCAGAGAGGGGAGATCTCCAACCTCAGGCCTTTTGTCCCCACTTGTCCTGGTATCTGTCCCTTCACTATTCCTACTTTTAGCTCCCATATCTCTTCCTCTCTAGTTTTGGTTGGTGTAGCAATAGCAGTTTGGATTACCTCCATGGGCACTGCTATAGGGGAGTAGGCATATACCACATTTATCTAAGTGAGAAAAGATAGAGGTGGCCTCTCATTAGACACTGAAGAGCATGCGAATTACCATAGCAGACTACATTCACTGTCCCTGGAACCTAGATTTGGGTCTTCGCCAGTGGGTTTGTTGCATAGCCTACTCCTATGCACTGTACTACTTTCTCATTTGTTTCTCCAAGAGCTACTTCCTTGATAGCTCCTGCTCTGAGATTTGGTGAGCAGGTTGGTATTGATCTTAGCCCAGGATTTTGATCGTATCTCCTTTCAGCTTTTTCTCCTTGTCTTAGAATCTTCACAGTTTGAATCTGTCCTTGAATGACTGAATAGATGTCTATGAGGTTTATTTAGGAACTGAATCTGAAACATGTTACAGAGCTTTGGAAGGAATTGAGCAAGCTTGGGGCAGGAGACTAAATCCTGTGGCAGAAAAGAAAGAAGAAAACAATGAAGTCTGGCTAATTCATGAAGTGCAGAGGAAGGAGGTAGGTAGCAGGAGGGCTTTGAATGATGCTGATATCTTATCTCTGTGGCATTTCTAGGCCCCATCATCCTGCAGGCCCCACATTCTGTGTTTGAAGGTGACACACTGGTTCTAAGATGCAAGAAAAAGGGGAAAGAGAAACTGAATGCTGTGAAATACTACTGGAATGGAAAAATGCTTTCTCATCTGAATAAAAGCATGGATCTTTTGATCCCACAAGCAAGATCAAATAACAGTGGTCAATATTGGTGCACTGGATCTGGATCTAGGAGCAAAAATGATGTATTCAGATCAAGTCAAGTATTAGTCCGAATTCAAGGTAAACCCTTAATTTCATATAGGTTCACTTAGTAAGGTCCGGGTGGGAAAATTGAGCATGTCAAGAGGGAATCTATAGTTTGATATTGAAACTCTGGACAGATGAGAGACATAAATCCTCTAAGAGGCAGAGAAAGCAAAGTGATTGGACTTAAGCCTGGGGATGAAAAATGTGATGGAGGGATCCATAAGTTTGTTTTGTCTTGTTGTGTTTCTTAAGCTTGGTGGGACTGAGAATCCAAACCTCCTTTTCCCAGAGCTGTAAATACTCTCCTCCTGAGAAATTGATTTAGCTTTTCTATCTAGAACTATTTCCACTTCCTGACCTGAAAGCCACAGCCTCCCAGCCTAAAGAGGGGAGTTCCGTAAACCTGACCTGTGAAACACAGCTTCCTCTAGAGCGGTGGGACACTCGGCTTCACTTCGTCTTCTTCAGAGACAATGGGGTTATCCTGTCAGACTGGAGCAGGTCCCCAGAACTCCAGATCCCAGTCATCTGGAGAGAAAACTCAGGATCATATTGGTGTGAGGCTGAAGCAGTGGCCCACAGTGTCCGCAAACGCAGCCTCCTGCTGCAGATCCGCGTTCAGAGTGAGTGTGGGCGAGCCAGGTGGCTGGACGGGGCAGTGGACCCTCCCTGCCTGTCCGCTCCTTCTGCCCTGTGGGAGTTGGGGATTGCACAACAGAGATGGGTTTCCTCATCCTGACAGGGGCACCAGGCTTAGACTGAGAAGTGAGGTACTGTAACAAAGTAACACCCCATTTCACTTCCACCTCCATTTCCCTAAAAGCTCAGTCTTCTTTAACATCTGCTTAACATGTTTTGTTTTCTGGGGGAAAACAAAACAAAGCAAAAAGCAAGGTGCCCTGCTACTGAGTTGGCAGATTCCAGAATGCCACTTGCTAGGGCAAACTTTTTTAGAAGAAAAACATCCACATCTTCTTTATCAATAGCCACAAACAATGTGAGAGCCTGCGATGTGTAAAGCAGAGAGGACATACGTGTATACAGAGATACAAACAATGAATTCCAGCTTGCCTTTGATACCAGAGCAGGATGTCTGGAAACGCCTGTGATCCAGCCTAGTGTCATCATGGCCACTTACTGCTACTGCCTGTCCCTCAAAACAATTCAAACCACCAGCTAGGACACCAGAAAAAAACCAAGTGCTTTTTCAGGGATAGTCATTTTTTCCCTCTGGGGACCTTGTATATCAGGATGGAAAGCTTATTACATTTGCTGAGTCTCTAGGTCCATATGTACCATCTTCTGGACCACAATGCTAACACCTAATGAAGGGTATCATGAAGTCACACAGTATTAAAAAAGTGACCCTGCCCCCACCCCGCAGGCCCTCACCTGTCATCTCATGATTATGCAGGAGTCCCTGTGTCTGGAGTACACATGGAGACACAGCCCCCAGGGGCGCAGGTGGCTGAAGGGGAGAAGCTGGTCCTCATCTGCTCTGTGGTCGAGGGCACAGGGAACACCACATTCTCCTGGCACAGAGAGGGCTCAGGGAACAGCCTGGGGAAGAAGGCCCTATGTGCCCAGAGGGCGGAGCTGGAGATTCCAGTAGTGTGGGAGAGTGATGCTGGCGGTTACTTCTGTGTAGCTGACAATGACCACGGCCCCATCCAGAGTGAGGTGGTGACCATCACTGTGAGAGGTAAGTTTTATGTCCACGAGCCTTATTTATTTTCAGCAAACTTCCTCAAAATAGGGTGAGCACAGCCAACACTATCTTTATGACTCTCCTTTGCCTGTTTCTATTTCTGCCATCTTACATTGTGATGGACACTTTATTCCCTTAGAATATTAATAACTCCATGCAGGTGACAATAAGGCATTTCAGTGAGGTAATGCTGACCAGGAGCCGTTTTGCCTCTGGGAGGTGATTTTATATGTCTCTGCTGTGACAGATTGTGTGTTATTTCAAAGATCAGTCTTGCCTCTTTAACAGCCTTTTAGGGTGGGGCTCAATTCTGGCACCCCAAGTTTCAACTCTGCCTCTCCCTTCAGTAAATCATCAGCACATCAGGATGGTCTCCTCAAGTCTAATAGAATCAAAGGCATAAGGCATTTCTTCATTCCTTTACTATATGCATGAAGGATTCTCAATATCCAAACTGTAGGCAGGTCAGGAAATCTACATGTTCAAAGAGCAGATACTGAGCCCAGTTTTGTCCACTGAGAAGATGAGCCTGCCTTTGGGAGTCCCTGATTCTATTTCAGACTCTTCCCTTCCTCTGCTCCAAGAAACCATGCTGGGCCAAGCCATATCCCCCTCAGCTCCCCTGGAATGAGGGAAGTGGTTTCTACGGGCTTGAACTCCTCCTCTATTCAGTTGCATCCCTGACTATCCAATAAAGCCAGCTTTTATCGAGGAACTACTGGAAAGCTAGATTTCCCTGTTTTCCTTTACAGAAAAACTCCTAAGAAGAATTATCTCTACCTGCTCTCTTCACTGCTTCTATTTTCTCTCAAATCCACTGCAACCAGGCTTGCATCACACCACCAAAATTACCATTGTCAAGATCACTGATGACCTCTACGTTCCCAAGTCCAATGGACGGTTCTTGGTTTTCATTTTACTTGACCTTTCAGCACTTTTCTACGCAACTGATCCTTCCTTGAACACTTTCTTCATTTGACTTTGGGATATTACTTTTTCTGTTTCTCTACCTGTTCCTTACTCCTTTCAGTTTTTTTTTTAATGGCTCCTCATCATGTTTCAACCTCTACATTTTGGGGAGTTCCAGGGCTGTGTCCTCAGATTCTTCTCTATCCATGCCCACTCTTTATATCTTCTCATCCAGTGCTGTGACTTTAAATATGTACACTTATGACTTCTATATATGTATGACTTCCAAATTCAGCCTACAGCCTAGACCTCTAGTCTGAATTCAAGACCCATGTAAGCAACCACTTAATCAACCTCTCTAAGGAATGGCTAATTAACTCATCTAAAATCGAACTCTTGATTTTGCACCAAATTTGTTCCTGCTTGGAATTTCCCCTCCCCCCACCTTGGTAAATGCAAAATTCCATTCTTTTAGTTTCTCAGGCCAAAAATCTAGGTGTCACCCTTGACTTCTCATTTTTATTTCATCCTCCATTTCCAATTCACCTGCAAATCCAGAAGACTCTGCCTTTAATACACAGCCAAAAATCTGATTACTTTCTATCACCTCTACTACTACAAGCCACCGGCATTCATTGTCTGGATTATTGCAATAACATTCTACTGGTCTTCTGCTTCATCTCTTGTTCTACACAATCTATTCTCAATACAGCAGCATGTAAGTCAGATCATGTTACTCTTCATCTCCAAATCTTCCCATGGCTTCCCAACTCCTTCAGAGTGAAAGCCAACAGCATGTCAATGACTGACCAGGCCCTGAATGTTCTAGTGCTCCTGCAACTCTGACTTCATCTCCCACTGCTCTCCTCTCACCCACACTGGCACCCTGGCTCTTTCTCAAGCCTTCCAGGCTTGCTCCCACCTCAGGGCCTTTGCACTGCTCTTTCCTGATATCCTTATGTTTCCACTTCACCTCTCCAGACCTTTGCCCACTTTTTCAGTGAGCTCTCCTCAACCATCCTATATAAAAAAGCAGACCTTCCCCAGCACTCCTTTGCCCTGGCCCTGCTTGATTCTCCTTCCACAGCACTTAACAGCAACTGACATGCCAGGTATAGCCCACGAGATACTAACTTTATGAGGTGGGTCTCTGTTTTGATTACTATTATACCCCAAATGCCTGGAACAGTGCTTGGCTCATATTAGGCATTCAATAAATATTTGTTGAATAGATTTTTTTTACACACATCATTTCTATTCATCCTAGTAACAATCCTAGAAGACAAAGGTATTATTTCCATTTTACAGAAAGAAAAGTGAAGCTCAAAGAGATTTGGTAACTTGCGTAAGATCACACACATAAGATTTATACCGGGCAGAGCCCAGATTTGAACCTCAATGCAATCATTTAGCTCAGAGAGACAGTGCGCAATATCAAAATTCTTCAAACAACTACCACAAAGACAAATTCTTACCATCAACCATGCTCGGTAAGCACATGGCTGTGCCTTTTATACCAACAGTCAGCTGTAAACCTGAATGGTTTAGTTAAAGGCTCTGAGAAGAGGTTGCTATGCTAATGCCCAGCTGCACAGTTCTCCCCCCAACTCCCTGCAGGCAAGTCTTGTGATCGAGTGGGGCTCTCCCAGGTCACGGGACTGAGATGCATTTCTAGAACATGATGCCCGGGAGGGTCTGCTTGTCATCATGGGTATGGTTTGGGGAACAGCGACTTTGGTTATAATCCCCAGGGGATAAGGGCTGGGACTGAGCTGGGGATAGAAAGCTGCAATTGTCATTTGAAGGGCATTTCCAGAATCAGCTGGGAGAGGGGAAGAAGGAGTTAGCAGAGCTGAAAGCTGCCAAGAGGCATCTTTGAAGACTCCTGTAATCTAGAGGGACACTGAAAATAAGGAGTACTGCTCCTCCAAGAAGGCTTTTATTCTGAAATGTTGACCAGGGGGAACCCACAGGTAATAATCCCTGTTGGTAATTCACACATAAGTGTAAGTTACTTGTCTTCTTTTTTGTGGGGGTGGGTTATAGTCATTAAAAAGGATTGGCGTTATCTGGCCTAGGCAATGAGCTGATCCCTTTATAATGTAATTTCATTTTACCCTCACAATCACCTTGCAAGACAAGTGTCATCATCAGTCAAGGAAACATTATTTTACAGATTAAGCAGCAGGTCAAGAACTCAGTTGATATTTGATGGGTAAGGGATTTCCTCCCAAATCTTTGTTATTCATGGACTTTAATCAAGACCTCTGAGCTTATAAATTGGGAGAATTTATAACAGGCGAGAAACTCTGCAGAAGCCTAAAACACTGGGGTGGGCTGGGGTGTTACTGTGTAGTAGTAGACCTAACCTGAGGGGGTGTCCCCCAAACTGACCAGAGGGCAGCATGAATTTCCTGTGTGCCTAGGACAGGGTGTGAGGGCAAGAAATAAAAGCTAATACATAGACACAGCACTTACTGTGTGCCAGGCACTGTTCAAAGGACTCTATATGAGTATTATTAACTCATTAGCCCCATTTTGCAGTTAAGAAAACTGAGGGTCATGGAGATAAGATCATTTTCCTGGATTACACAGTTGGTAAGTGCAGGATCTGGAACCCTAACCTAGCAACCTAGTTTTAGAGTCTTTGCCTCTCTCAGACAAATTTCCATTACAAATTTCCCAGAGGGGACCAACTTGTCACATCTCTCCTCCCAGACACCAGTCTGAGCAGCAGCCATTTCCTATAGGAAATAGATTTACCAGGAATGGGAGACAATTTGCTGTCTGTCCACTAAACCTGGGATTCCTAGCACGAGGCCAGGGTGTGATTGATTATGATTTTGTCAGGTAGATGCCCAGGCAGACAATGGAAAAAGACTCAATACAGGACCTAGAGGCCAAGCTGCTCTGTCCCTGGATTTCTTCCCTGAAGTCCACCCTTCTGGTTCAGGGTGTGAACCCACTTTCCACCAGCTGTCATGGTGGGGAGGCTGGGCTGGCTGCCCTCTGAGCACTGTTTGTAGGTGGAACCACTCACAGGTCAAAAGGCAGGTTTGTGGGTTTTGTCATGAGCCATGGCTGCCATTAAAAAAAAATTGGGTTGGGGCTCCACAGTGAAATGGCAACATCCTCTCCCTCATGGAAGCCTGAGCCAATGGCCACCTGGGGCCAGGAATCATGGATAGGAAACACCATGCAAATAAATGGAAATTATCATTTGTGTGCTTTTGTTCTAATGTCTTTATATTTTCTTTGTGTTATTTGTGTCTGAAGTCTGAATTTGGTTCACCTAGGGACTGAGAAGCTGTATGAAAAGCATTTATCATACTTTTGCTTTTTGGTCTTTATCACCTCTGGACATGTTATGAATTTATTGGTTTACTGATTTTCTCCTTTCCTTAGACTGTAAACTCCATGAGGACAAGGACTTTACTGACTTGTTCACCGATGTACAAGGCCTAGATCAGTGCCTGGCACATCATAGGCTCAGTAGTGTTTGTCAAATGAATGAGTGAACTGAATGAAATCTCTTGGATGTAAGAGTAGGAGAATGGGTCCAATGGAAAAATCAGAAACCATCAACAGTTTACTTCGTTCTTTCCATCAGTTTCTTTCTCTCCTCCCCCTCAGAGCCCACAAGGCTCAGGCTTCCATGAGGGAGAGGATGCTGCCATTTCACTGTGGAGCCCCAACCCAATTTTTTTTTTAATGGCAGAGCAATCTCAGAGTTTCTCCTGGCTCCAGCGGTGCCGGTGGTGACACCTGCTTTCCCTTCCAGAGAAGCTGCTGTTCCAAAGTTGGATGCTGCCAAACCACTGTCAAATAACCTCTCTCCAAGTGTCTGGGGGAATTTCCCAGGATTCTAGATTATAAGAGAATGGGATGTATATGTATGTGTACACACACACACACACATATACATGTATACACATACACAAATGCATACACATACATATATCTATATAGACATAGACATACAGACACACACACACACACACACACACACACACACACACACACACACACACACACACATATATATGTAGATATATATTTTTTTTCCCCAAAATTGCTAGTTCTGAAATGATGTTGCTAAAGGTGGAGGAAGCTGGTCACTTTTCCTCCCTCAGCCCCAATCTACCCTGACCCTTAACCCTTGCCTCCTACCGCTACACAGTGAGTCACTTTGTCAGCTCAGAGCTGAGATGCCCACATGTACAGGGTGTTTCCTGGGCCGTGCGAACCCCCACCCCGGGTAAGCCTTCCTGGCCTACAACTTGGCCCAAGGAGCCTCTGTGAGTCCCAGTTCCTTAGATTCCTCTCTCTCGGGGCTCAGAACCCCAGCCAAACTGAGGAAAGGTTCCAGGGTATTAGGGCAATCCCAGGCCCTAAACTTCTCCCACAGGGACTCCAGGAAATAGAAGTGGCCATATTGCTGCAGTAGTGGCTGGAGGATCACTCAGCATCCTTCTCCTGACTACGGCTCTGCTTTTTTACTGCTGGCACCAGAGGAAATCAGGTTTGTGTTCTTTTTGTACTCTTGGCTTGAGAGGCTGGGCTATTTCTGCCTCAGACTCCACAGCTTTGTGCAGCCTCAGTAACCACCAGGCCAGCAGTTCCCACCTCCCCACCCCAATTCAGACACACCCATGCCTGTTCCTTTAAGGGTGGTTTCCCAAATAGCCACAGCATATGACAGCTGCTTCTTTCTCGCCTGGTTACTAAGCCTCAGGTGAAGGGTAGGGAAGAAGTGAAATTTTTAATGTAAAGTTTCACAAATTTTAGTAAGCAGTTTACTTGGGCAGTTTCGTTGGTTCACACAGACTGGTAAACTAGATACTTCAGCCTATCCTCAAATCACCATAAATGGATAATCAAAATAATAATCAAAACTGGAAGAACTCTATGAAGAAATAACTGAGAACAGGAGCTGGCTAATCTCTATCTTTCTGCCTCCTCAAAGACTTCCACGAGTCAAAGCCTGAACCCAACCACCTTGCACTTTGACTGCCCTCCTGGCTCCTTCCCTACTGGGGAAAGGGTCTCTCCCAGGCACCATCCGTTGCATGCTTCCAAAGGCTTCTTGCTTTTGCCCAGGTCAGGTTCTCTTCAAATGCCAGAAAATCTTGCATAGAAGATGATACAGGACGTTTTTCAGCTCTAGAACAAATACCCACATCCTCCAACTTTGTCTCATGATTTAATTCAATTCAATTCAACTCACCAAACCTTACAGCACATCTTCTGTGTACTCCCGTACTGGGCAGGGTAAAGGGAACTGTGGGCCTCTGACCAAGAGTCTCCTTAGGAAGTCTGAGTCGGAGCCCGAGGTTCCTCTGGGCATGATCCCAGCAGCTCCTCAAAGTCCATCCACAGCTCAGTGGAATGACCCATCTCTACACCTCAGGAGAGATGATTTGCTCCTATTTAATATTTCCTACATTCAGCAATAGCCTTGAGCCTTCATCAAGTCTCAAATAATTACATATTTAATCCAGGAATGCATAGCTCTGCCCCCAGCAAGCTATTCACTTTGTTCAGTTCTTTTCCACATTATTTTCGTGAGAATCCACCACTGGGTCTTTGTTTGAACTGACTAGTTTGATGTTCTCCCTTAGGATGCTCATGTGTGTCATGTGTGTGAAGTCTTTGAGAAAGAGCTCCCTCTGCTGATACAAACGCTCCTTTGCTTTATTTTGTAGGAGACAGTTCTCTGGGAGACGTGACTAGGTAAGATCTCCACTTCTGCAATTGCCCTTCTTGTTTGACCAGAACACAATATGCAAATATGGAGTTGCAAAATGAGGTCAACTTACCTCTCCACATCCCTGCGGCTAGATGTTCCCATTTTCACATTTCTTGAAGTGGTCAAAAATGGCTAAGTACTCTTCCTGCCAGCTAATACTTTGTATAATCAATTTAGTACATACTTAAATCCATTTCTTATTTGACTTATGAATTTATCTAAATGAATCATACCAATGGATATAGATTTTCTGGGTTAGCATAGACTATTCCTGGTACTAATAGTCCCAAAGTTAGCCATTGTGTCACCATAATTATGTATATCATATTTATGATGACTATATATGAATTCTAGATAGTGCAAGGAAGGCTAAATATCTAATAATCTCTTTTATTTTTCTGCTCCAGAATGGCACATAGGCTCATCAGACCGTGTCCTTAACTTTGGTTTGGAAATATGGTCCTCCTCTTCTGTTGATGTCAGTGTCTCTGTCTTAGATTATAGACAGGACTTGAAATGTGGATTATGTCTAACTTCTTTAATTGTCCAGACTGGACAATGAGCAGACACCTAGTCACAACCTCCTGATAATAAGGCCAATTTTTTTTTAACCAACCAAGAGTAGCTATTCTATCTAGGAGATGAGCACTAGATGTCAGAGACTCTGACTTTGTTCCTAGGCAGCTTGTTCTTTGAAAAGAACAATCTGACCATAGGAACCTATTGAAACACCCATTCAGGGTTCTCAGTTTCCTATTGTCTACTGAATTCTTCCATTACCCTTTCTCTTTGTCCTTTCTCCCTGGCCATCTCACTCTCTGGCATGTTTTAATGTCCCATGGGTTATCATGTGTTTCTATGTCTCACAGGAGCTCTCCCACACCAGGCCCAGGAGACCCAGTGGAACTGCGGGTGTTGTATGGAAAAGGTGAGGATTCCCTGATAGGAAGCGTTCCCAGCCCAAGCCAGGGAAAGATAATGTGCTTTGAAGCCTGGGACACATCCCTGATCTTCCCAAGGTGTCCCAAATATAGACATTCCCATTCAATAATCATGTGTCCAAGAAGAGTGGAGGGGAAGCTTGGGAAGAAGCATCTGCAGCATATACTAATGACTGGAATATCCTGGAAAGAATTGTACCTTTTTTTTTCCAGTGAACTCCAGAGAGGAGGACTTGGTATATTCTGAGATCCAGATTATTCATCTGGGAGAAGAGGCAGGTAAGTCACTGGGAAGAGATTCTGGCTGCAAACTATATTCATTCATTCAACCAATATTTATTCAGTATGTCCTATAAGCTAGGTAAGAATAGGGAGTCAATAAGGGAACAAGACAGACAAAAGTCCCTACATATGTGGAGCTTACATACTAAAGAGGGAAGAAAGACACTAAAAAAGTACACAATATATCCCTGCTGATGATCAAAACAAAAATTAAACATCCTCCAGATAGAAATTGTGGCCATGAAGTTATATGTACAAAGGTTGTCCCTAAGTCTGAATGAGTGAATGTTTATAAGGCACCTACCATGTGGTGGGCATTGTGTTGAGAGCGTTCACATATATATGCTTAGTTGATCCATGTTAACAACCCTGGGTGACCAATATGCTGAACAAACAAGACTTGTGACTTAACACAAAAAATTGTGTCCCACGGTCCCTTTAAACTTTATTCTGTGGGAGATCTTCCCTGCCACTCAGTATGAAAATGTTGATATCCCAAGGCTTTTCAAGGCATTCTCTTAAGGTGATACACAGACATTTTCAGTCCCATTCTCATTTCAGTTACACTAGAATATCCAGGTTGAGATGTTTATCAAAACTTCCCCCTCCTCTAGTTCAAGCAAACCTCAGAATGGAAGCAGGGGCGGCAGCAGGGAGGGGAAAGACAGGGCATGGTGGCTGCTTCTCTCTTCCTCTCGTCTGCTTCCGCTAACCAGCCTGGTTGGCACATAGGGAGGTGCTGGGAAAAGGAGAAGGAAAGGACATGCTCGAGCTGGTAACTGGAAGCCTCTCCAGACTGATGGATACGTAAGCTGCAGTCTCCCCTGTGAGAGGCATGTGCAGGCTCTTCTGAGGTTCCCTGTTGGGTCCCTCTCCCCTGAAATTCCCTTGACATAGGCAGATGCATTTCTAATTCCAGGGGTTGTTGGTGACTCCTTCACTGGGCCCAATGCCAGCAATCACATCTAGCTTCTTACTCCTGGAGTCCCTTGGTACCTGTAGGCCCTATAGACAGGACCCAAGACACCCAAGGATCCTACTTGTTCTCTCTCCCACATGAGCCATATCTGTCTGTGGGAAACATTCCAGAGCTCTGGCAAATCCCTTCAGGCCTGTCTCAACCTGGAAGCATTCTTCTGGTTCCACCACCAGCAGAAAGTCAGAACTTCTTTCAACCCTCTAGATAGGTGGCGGTAGCTTTCAAATAATTTTTCTTACAATCCACAATAAGAAATACAAATTGTTTTAAACAGCTTTAATGAGATTTAATCTACACGTAATATTAGTCACTGTTCTGGTTTGCTAAAGCTGCCAGAATGCAAAATACCAAAAATGGATTGGCTTTTACAATGGGGGTTTATTTGTACACAAATTTACAGTTCTAAGGCTGTGAAAATGTCCTAATTAAGGCATCAAGAGGTAGATACTTTCCCTGAGGGAAGGTCAATGGCCTCTGGGGTTCCTCTATCACACGGGAAGACACATGGCTGGCTCTGCTGAACCTTCTCTCCTGGGTCTAGCTTCTGATTTCAGTGGCTTTCTCCAAAATGTCTCTGGACTTCTGTCTTAGCTTCTCTCTCTCAGCTCCTGTACATCCTTGCTTGTTTCTCCCAGGCATTTCTTGCTAAGCGTCTGGGGGTTCTCTCTTAGCTTCTCTGGGATACTCTGGGCTTCATTTCTTAGCTCCTCTCCTGGTTCTGGTTTTAGTGGCTGTCTCCTAATGTCTCTGGGCATTTTCTCTCTCAGTTTCTCCTAATGTCTTTCTCTTCCTTGCTTCTCCCAGAAGCAAACTCTGGATTTCATCTCTTTGCATCTCCTAATGTCTTTCTGTCTGCATCTCCAAGCATCTGGGTCTGTGTCGGCTCTGAGCTCTCTCTCTCTCCCTTAGCTCTCTTAAGGACTCCAGTAAACTAATTAAGGTCCACCTTGAATGGGCAGGGTCATATCTCCATGGAAACAACCTAATCAAAAGATCCCACCCACAATAGGTTTGCCCTGACAAGAGTGGATTAAAAGAGCATAGTGTTTTATGGGGTACACAACAGTTTCAAACCAGCAGTCACCAATTTTAAATGTACAGCTCAATGACGTTCAACAAATGTACATAGTCACATACCCACCACCATAATCATGATGTAGAATATTTCCAACATCCTAGAACTTTCCTTTGTGCTCCTTTGAAGTTAATCTCTCTGCTCCCATCCCCACTCTTGGCAACCACTGGTCTGCTTTCTGTCCCTGGAGTTTCTATAATTTCATTTAAGTGGAGTCATAGATGATATAGTCTTTTGTGTCTGATTTCTTTCACTTAGCATAATGTTTTTGTTAATGATCCATGTTCTAGTGTATTATAAGTAGTTCATAACATTTTATTACTGAGTGGTATTCCATTTATGGTAAACAATTTGTTTATCCATTCACTAGTTGATAGACTGGATTTGTTTCCAGATTTGGTGATTGTGAATACAGTCTCTGTAAAGATTTGAGTACAAGACTTTGTGTGAACATGCGGGTAAATACCCAGGAATTGAATTGCTGGATCACATGATAAGTATACGTTTAATTTTGTAAATTCCCTTTAAAAGGGAACCTGCAAAATATCTCCTATTGTGTGATTCCATTTTATATGAAATGTCCAGAATAGGCAAATCTATAGGGACAGAAAGCAGATTAGTTGGGAGGTGGGGGTGAGGAGCGGGGGGAGGGTCATAGTAGGAAAAGAGGGAGTGACTGTAACCAAGTATAGGGCTTCTTCTTTTGGGGGTGATGAAAATGTTGTGAAATTAGATTATAGTGACTGATGCACAACTCTGTGAATATGCTAAAATCTACTGAATTGTACATTTAATTAAATACATAAATGTCAAATTATTTTCTAAAGTGACTGTACCATTTTGAATCCCTACTAGCCATGTATAAGAAGTCCAGTTGCTCCATATCCTTGGCAACCTTTGGTATAGTCAACTTTTTAAATTTTAGCCTTTTTTAGTGGTGTGGAGTAATATCTAATTGTCATTTTAATCTGCATTTCCCAAATGACTAACAATGTTGAACATCTTTTTATATACTTCTCTGCCATCTGTGTATCCTCTTTGGTGAATTATTTAATTCTTTTGCCCATTTTAAAATCAAGGTGTTTATCTTTTTATTATTGAGTTTTAGAAATAAACTCAATAATACAAACTGAATACAAATCTTGTCAGATGTATGCATTGTCAAATTTTTGCCCAGATTGCAGCTTTCTTGTCGACTCCTTGGGATTTTCTACCTGGATGATCACACTTTCTCAAAATAAAGGCAGTTTTACTTCTTTTTCCATCTGAGTGCCTTTATTTCTTTTTGTTTCCTATTGCACTACCTAGAAACTCCAGTATAATATTGACTAGAAGTGGTGAGAGTGAAATTATTGCCTTGTTTGTAATCTTAAATAGCAAAGGGTTCAGTCTTTAACCACTAAGTGTGATGTTTTCTGTACATATTTCATAGATGCCCTTTATCTGTTTGAAGGCATTATCTTCTACTCACTAGTTTGCTGATAGTTTTAATCATGAATGGGTGTCGAATTTTGTCAAATGATTTAGCAGTATCTATTGAGATCATCACACTGTTTTATCCTTTGTTCTGTGAATATGATGAATTACACGGATTGATTTTCAAATGTTTAACCAATCTTGCATTCTTGGGACAAATCCCATTTAGCTGTGATATGTTATGCTTTGAAAATATTTCCAGCTTTAATTTGCTAGTATTTTGCTAAAGATTTTTTTTATCTATGCCCATGAGGGATACTTACCTTTTGTTTCTTTTACTGTCTTTGTCTGGTTTGATATCAGAGTAATGCTAGCTTCATAAAAAATGTTGGGAGGTATTTATTCCTTTCTTTTACTCTGGAAAAGTTTGTATAGAATTGGCATAATTTCTTTCTTAAATGTCCCTGTTATTTGTGATTGATTTTGCTCCTGGTATATGTTACCATTTCTTGCTTCCTTGCATGCCCAGAAATTTTTTTAGATGCTAGAAGCTGAAAAATGTGAATTTTGTATTGCTGTATTCCTTTAATTCATGTTGAATTTTTTCCTGGAGGAAATTAAATTACTTAGTGTCTGTTGGATTCTTTCAAAGCTTACTTTCAAGCATTGTCAAGACAAGTCCAGAGCAGCCTTTAGTGTAGGGATAATTTAGCCTAAGTATTAAGGCAATGCTTTTCTGAGAATTCTACTTGATTTCCCATATATTATGAAATCTCTCTAGAGAAATATCCTAAACAAATCTTTTGTTTCCTCCCCACACTTCCTTGATCTGGTTGATCAATACAGGCTCCTGGAGGCAAGGAAATAATTGTCTCTAGTTCCTTTATCAATCTATGTATGGTACCTCACTTGAGAATTTTTTTTATTAGAGAAATTGTGGGTTTACAGAAAAATAATGCATATAATACAGGATTCCCATGTACCACCCTGTTATTAACACCTTGTGTTGGTATAGTACATTTGTTATAATTGATGAAAGCACATTTGTATAATTGTACTATTTACTATAATCCATGGTTTAATTTAGGATTCACTGTATGTATGGTGCAGTTTCATGTATTTATTTTACATTTTTATTCTCTCTCTCTCTCTCTATATATATATATATAAAACCTAACATTTCTACTTTTTATTCATTAAGATATATATTGCAGTGCTGTTAATTATGTTCACAATGTTGTGCTACCATCAACACCATCCATTACCAAACATTTCCATTGTTCCAAGTAGGAAGTATGCACATTTTAAGACTTAACTCACTATTCCCTATCCCAACCCCATCCACTGGTCATCTATATTCTAGATTCTGACTCAATGAGTTTGCTTAATCTAATTGCTTCATATCAGTGAGATCATACAATTATTTGTCCTTTTGTGTCCGGCTTATTTCACTCAACATGATGTCTTCAAGGTACATCCAGGTTGTCATATGCATCAAAACTTCATTCCTTCTTATGGCTGAATAATATTCCATTGTATGTATATACCACATTTTTTATCCATTCACTGGTTGATGGACACTTGAATTACTTCTGTCTTTTGGCAATTGTGAGTAGTGCCACTATGAACATTGGTATGAAATATCTGTTCAAGTCCATGCTTGTAATTCTTTTGAGTATTTAACTAGAAGTGGGATTGCTGGGTCATATGGTAGTTCTATACTTAGCTTCCTTAGGAACTGCCCAACTGTCTTCCAGAGTGGTTGTACCATTTTACATTCCTACCAGGAATGAATGAGTGTTCCTGTTTCTCCACTTCCTCTCCAATACTTGTAATTTTCTGTTTTTTTTTTTTTTTAATAGTAGCCATTTTAGTGGGTATGAAATGGTATCTTATTGTAGTTTTGATTTGCATTTCCCTAATGGCTAATGATGTTAAGCGTGTTTTATGTGCTTTTTGGTCATTTGTATATCTTCTTTGGAGAAATGTCTATTCAAGATTTTTTTTTTTTAATTCCAGTTTTATTGCTATATATTCACATACCACACAATCATCTATGGTGTACAATCAGCTGTTCACAGTACCATCATATAGTTGTGCATTCATCACCCCAATCTATTTTTGAACATTTTCCTTACACCAGAAAGAATCAGAATAAAAATAAAAAATAAAAATAAAAAAGAACACCCAAATCATCCCCCCATCCCACCCTATTTTTCATTTAGTTTTTGTCCCCATTTTTCTACTCATTCATCCATACATTGGATAAAGGGAATGTGATCCTCAAGGTTTTCACAATCACACTGTCATTCCTTGTAATCTATATTGTTAGACAATTGCCTTCAAGAGTCAAGGCTACTGGGTTGGAGTTTGATACTTTCAGGTATTTACTTCTAGCTATTCCAATACATTAAAACCTAAAAAATGTTGTCTATATAGTGCATAAGAATGTCCACCAGAGTGACCTCTTGACTCCATTTGAAATCTCTCAGCCACTGAAGCTTTATTTCATTTAATTTCACATCCCCCTTTTGATCAAGAAGATGTTCTCAATCCCAGATGCCAGGTCCAGATTTATCCCCAGGAGTCATATCCTGCATTGCCAGGGAAGTTTCCACCCCTGGGAGTCAGGTCCCATGTAGGGGGGAGGGCAGTGAGTTCACCTATCGAGGTGGCTTAAGTTAGAGAGAAAGGGCCACATCTGAACAACAAAGAGGCACTCAGGGGGAGACTCTAAGGCACAATTATAAGCAGGTTTAGCCTCTCCTTTGCAGTAACAAGCTTCACAGGCGCAAGCCCCAAGACAGAGGGCTCAGCATATCAAGCCGTCAGTCCCCAGTGTTTGTGAGAACATCAGCAACAATGCAGATGAGGAAGTCCAACACCTCTGCATTCTCCCCCAGCTCCTCAGGGGGCCCCTGAATATATATTTTTATTCTCTGCCCAAATTTAACTTTGGGATGTGTTGCTATTTCACTCTAATCTATACAGACCTACCATATCTCACTTCTTATTCAGAGTTCCATGTAATTGTGGTGTTTGAACAAACTGCCTGTAGAAGTTATATTGTTTAGAAAATATAGATCCTACACCAAATAAACATTTCTTCCCTTGGTCTCACATGGAGATTGAAGTTTTAACACACGGTCAGTTTCAACCTTTACTCTTTGGCCTGATTTGCCCTAGTCTTAACCAGATCTGCGTCATTCATATCTGTAATTAAAGTCTGGGCTCTTTTTCAGCTTTTTTTTTTTTTTAAACAGTTGCTGTATGCATTAATACTGCCATTCATATCTGCCAAACTCTAGCTCTGAGTTTCAGGTTCACACAGATAACCAATGTTCCAGAGACCAAGCAGATTATACACCAAGGGATCAACATCTTAGAGTTTAGAGATAGCCATTACAATTCAGGAATAGATCTGACTGCTGTAAGACAATCTATGGACCATTACAATAATCATTTCCCTGTTAGGCTGTGCTCTAAGATTCAATTCTGAGTTTACACATTGTAGTTAGTTCATATTGGTGAGGCATTATAGTGTTTGCCTTTGTTTCTGGTGTACTTCACTCAAAATGCTGTGTATAGGATCCATTCACCTCGTTGGGTGCCTCACAACTTCACTCCTTCTCGTAGTTGCTCAATATTCTATTGTATGCATACACCACAGTTCACCATTCTCTTCCGCAGTCAGTGTACCCTTAGGCCACCTCCACCCACTGCAAATCATGAATACTGCCTCCATAAACACCAATGTGCAAATGTCCATTCATGTCTCTGCTCTCAGATCTTCCAAGTACATACCCCATAATGAGGTTGCAGGACCTTATGGCCCCACTCTAATCAAGTCCTTTGCCCATTTTTAAATTGGACTGTTTCTCTTTTTGTTTTTAAGTTCAAGGATTTCTTTATATATTCTGTATATCAAACCTTTATCAGATATGTGGTTACCAAATATTTTCTCCCATTGAGCAGGTTGTCTTTTCACTTGCATGATAAAGTCCTTTGAGGCACAACAGGTTTTAATTTTGATGAGGAACCATTTATCTATTTTTTCTTTCGTTGCTTGTGTTTGGGTGTAGAGTCTAAGAAACCATTGCCCACCACCAGGTCCTGAAGGTGCTTCCCTCTGTTTTTTCTAGGAGCTTGATATTTCTGGCTCTGATATTTAGGTCTTTGATCCATTTTGAGTTAAATAAGGTGTCAGGTAGGGGTTCTTCTTTATTATTTTGCAAATGGAGATCCAGTTTCCCCAGCACCATTTGTTGAAGAGACTATTCTTTCCCAATTGAGTGATCTTTGGGCCCTTGAAAAAAATCATTTGGCCATAACTGTGAGGGCTGATTTCTGAGCTCTCAATTCGATTCCACCGTTCTATATGTCTGTCCTTGTGCCAGTGCCATGCTGGTTTTGTTTTTTTTTTTCTTTTTTTTTTCTTTTATTTTGAAATACATTGAAACTTACAGGAACAGTTGCAAAAACAATACAGACCCCATATATAGAACTCCAGCATACCCCGACCCCCCTCCCCCACTACCCCGATCCACCAACTTTAACATCCTGTCACACAACCATTTCTTTCTTTCCCTCCCTCTCTCCCTCCCTCCCTCCCTGTCTATCATCCATCATCTATTGCTCTGTCCTCTGAATATAAGAGAGCAAGCTGCACACATCTTTGAACAAACAATATAATTCACATATACCTTTCCCATGAACAAGAACATTCTTTTATGCAATTCCATTAACTGCAGCTAAGAGGTTCAAGAAATTCAACATTGATACAAAGCTTACATTTTGTATTTCCTTTTTTTTTTCTTTGTATCCCATCTGTGTCCCTTTGAGCCTCCTTTCCTCCATCCTCAGATCCCATCCAGGATCATCCTTGGCATTTAATTGTCATCTATTTAGACTGTCTTTTTTTTTTTTTTTTCAATTGTGGAAACACATATACAGCCTAAATCTTCCCATTCCATCCCCTCCCTAGCATTCCATTCGTGGGATTAATCACATTTAGAATGCTGCAATGCCATCACCTTCCCACCATCCATTACTAGAAATTTCCCTTCACCTCTAACAGAAACCCTACACTCATTTTTTAACTTCCCATTGCCCCTTCCCCAACTTCTCGGAACCCCAACTTTACTTTTCATCTCTGTGGTCATAGTCTCTGATACTTTCTTTGTGTTTACCATGGGGCTTAAATTTAATATCTTAAATCTATAACAATCTTGTTTTTCTTTGATACCAACTTAACTTCAGTTGGATACATACACTGCTTCTATACTCCTCCATTCTCCCACCTTTATGTAGTTCTCGTCAAAAATTACATATTTTACATTGAGTCCAAAACCACTGATTTATCATTACAGTTTATGTATTTTAGATCCTGTAGGAAGTAAATAGTGGAGTTACAAATCAAAAATTTAGTAGTATTGTTATTTATATTTACCATGTGATCTTCACTGGAAATCTTTATTTCTTCATGTAGTTTCAGTCAATTGTTTAGTGTCCCTTCCTTTCAGCCTGCTCAACTCCCTTTAGCATTTCTTATAGGACTGATCTACTGGTGATGAAGTCCCTCAACTTTTGATTATCTGGGAATGTTTTCATCTCCCCCTCATTTTTACCTTCCAGGTGTTTGTTAATTCCCCAAGACTCTGATGGTTATTGACTTCTATTTGTATTCCATTGTAGTCAGGGAATGTGCTTTGAACAAATTCATTTTTTTTTTAATTTATTGAGGCTTGTTTCATGTCCCAGCATACAGTCCATTCTGGAGAAAGATCCATGATCACTAGAGAAGAATGTGTGTCCCAGTGACCTGGGATGTAATGTTCTATATATGTCTGTTAGAATTCTCTATATATCTCTCTCCTTTCTTTGTTTCTCTGTCAATAGGGCTCCCTTTAGTATCTGAAGTAGTGCAGGTCTTTTACTAGCAAAATCTCTCAGCATTTGTTTGTCTGTGAAAAATTTAAGCTCTCCCTCAAATTTGAAGGAGAGCTTTGCTGGATAAAGTATTCTTGGTTGGAAATTTTTCTCTCAGAATTTTAAATATGTCTTGCCACTGCCTTCTCACCTCCATGGAGGCTGCTGAGTAGTCACTACTTAGTCTTATGTTGTTTCCTTTGTATGTGGTGAATTGCTTTTCTCTTGCTGCTTTCAGAACTTGCTCCTTCTCTTCAGTGTTTGATAGTCTGATCAGAATATGTTTTGGGGTGGGTTTATTTGGATTTATTCTATTTGGAGTTTGCTGGGCATTTATGCTTTGTGTATTTATATTGTGTAGAAGATTTGGGAAGTTTTCCCCAACAATTTCTTTGAATACTCTTTCTAGACCTTTACCCTTCTCTTCCCCTTCTGGGACACCAATGAGTTTTAAATTCAGACGTTTTATTTTATCTATCATATCACTGAGATCCATTTTGATTTTTTTTTATTTTTCCCCCATTCTTTCTTTTATTCTTTCATTTTCTGTTCTGTGGACCTTGAGGAGGCTGAGTTGTTGTTCAACTTCCCCTAATCTTGTATTATGAGTATCCAGGGCCTTTTTAATTTGACCAGCAGTTTCTTTTATTTCAATAAGATCTTCTATTTTTTATTTACTCTTGCAATTTGTTCTTTGTGCTCTTCTAGGGTCTTCTTTATGTCCTTTATATCCTGTGCCATGCTCTCATTGTCTGTCATTAGATCTTTGATTAATCGCTCCAAGTACTGTGTGTGTTCTGATCTTTTGATTTGGGTGTTTGGGTTTGGGTTCTCCATATCATCTGGTTTTATCATATGCTTTAAGATTTTCTGTTGTTTTTGGCCTCTTGGCATTTGCTTTACTCGATCTCTAATTTGTCAGAACTACAGCTTGGTGGCGTACACTTTCTCTGACTAACCAGCAGGTAGCGTCTGTGAGTCACCTATTCCCCTCAAGTCAGTTCTCCTCAACTTTGTCTTTGTGGTGTGTGGGGATCTGATTCTTGTGGGGTTCAATTGGTGCACTAAATTTGGGTGTGTTGTTGGTGCTGTCTGCCCTGAATGTGGGGCATGTGTCTGGGTGGTTAGAGAGGCAGGGCAGCTTTAATAATCAAACCTCCCATGTGTTCCTGGAGATTTAATGCTGTTGCAAGACCCTAAGCCTTCATTTCAGTCTTGCCACAGATTGTCTCTGCCGCTGACCCACAAGTCCTTGGTATTGGCGTAGGTTTCCTGGGATTTCTGAATGGGCCCTCCTTCCCAGAAGTGCTCACCCAGGACCTCTGCTGAGGGAAGGCCACGTCACGTCACAAGTGCACGCCAGCCCTCCAGGGAAGCTCTGGGTCACTGGACCGTGCAGGGGCACTCCCAGCCCGCTTCAGAGATGGTTGAATGGGATGTGTTAACTTTCCCCTTTTCGTACAGCTCTGCCCTCCCAGCTCCGGACAATTAGCCATGGGTGCATTAAAGGCCACTGTCCATGGCTGATATTGTGGCATGTACGCGGTGCTGCGGGAAAGACTCCCCGTCACACTGGGTTTCTTGGCACGGCTCTGGGCTGTGGGTCAGGCCCTGGGCAGGAGTGTCCCAAGCCCACCAGGGAGATGGCTGCAAGGGGCGTGGTTTTTTTCTCCTTTTGGCTCGCCTCTGCTCCCCTGGTCCTGAAACAATCAGGAGCGGGTGTGGGAAGGGGTATCCTCCACACCAGACACCGAGGCGTTGGCCCAGCCCACTCCCACCATACTTTACTGCATGGTTCTCACTGCCGTATCTGCAGCCGCTCCTGGGTTTTGTTTTTTTTTTTCTATAAAAGAACTAGTTTGTCTCTAAATGCCAGACCACCATTTCCCCACACCGCAGTGCGGCTGCCAGACTTTCAGCCAGCCTACTCACTCTTTTCGGCATGCAGACTCCTGGTTTCACCAACTGTACAGTCCCTGTGGATTTAGCAGACCTTATCTGGCTGGTACACTGCAGGAACTGGTGTTCTGGGTCACTTTCTGGTTTTTATCTAGTATTTTTCGTGGAGGTGTTTTTTTTTTTTTTTGCCCTGTCTCACCTAGCTGCCATATTAGGTTCTCTCCATGCTCTTTTGATTACTGTCGCTTTTAATAAATTTTAAGAATTGGAAGTGTGAGTCCTCCAACTTCATTCTTCCTTTTAAAAATGGCTGTGCCTATTTGCAGTCCCTTATGCTTCCAAATAAATTTGATGACTGGCTTTTACATTTCTGCAAAGAAGGTTATTGGGATTTTGCTTGGAATTGCATAGAATCTGTAAATCACTTTGGTTAGAATTGACATCATAACAATATTTAGTCTTCCAATCCATGGACACAGAATGTCCTTCCATTTATTAGGTCTTCTTTGATTTCTTTTAGCAACATTTTGTTACTGTGCTTAAGTCCTTTATATCCTTTGTTAAATTTATTCCTAGATAGTTGATAATTGCTGTTGTAAATGGGATTTTTTTTCCTTGATTTCTTCTTCCAATTATTCATTGCTTTTATATAGCCACACTTCTAATTTTGGGGTGTTGATCTTGAACCCTGCCACTTTGCTGAATTCATTTATTAGCTCTAGGAGCTTTGTTATGGATTTTTCAGGATTTTCTGCATATAGGATCATATCATCTGCAAATAGGGAAAGTTGTAATTCTTTCTTTCCAATTTGTATGCCTTTTATCTCTTTTTCTTGCCTAATTGCCCTGGCAAGAACTCCTAGTACAATGTTGAATAATAGTGGGCGTTCTTGTCTTGTTCCTGATCTTAAATGGAAAGCTTTCAGTCTTTCACCATTAAATAGGATGAGAGCTGAGAGCTTTTTTTTTGATGTGGTGTATTATACTAATTGATTTTCTTATGTTGAACCACCTTGTATACTAGGGATAAATTCCACTTGATCATCGTGCATATTTCTTTTAATGTACTGTTGGATTCTGTTTGCTAGCATTTTGTTGAGAATTTTTACAGCTACATCATAAGAAATTTGGTCTGTAATTTTCTTTTCTTGTGGTATCTTTATCTAGCTATAGCATGAGGGTGACACTGGCTACAATGAATGAATTAGGGAGTGTTCTTTCCTCTTCAACTTTTTGGAAGAATTTGAGCAGGATTGCTGTTAATTCTTCTTGGATTTTTTGGTAAAATTCCCTTGTGAAGCCATCTGGCCCTGGACTTTTCCTTGTTGGGAGGTTTCTGATTACTGATTCAATGTCTTTACTAGTCATTGGTTTGTTGAGATCTTCTATTTCTCTTAAATCAGTGTAGTTAGTCTGTATATTTCTAAGAATTTTTCTGTTTTGTCTCAGTTATCTAATTTATTGGCATAAAATTGTTCATAGTATCTTTTTTTAAAAATTCATTTTGTTGAGATACATTCATATACCATGCAGTCATGCAAAACAAAGCACACATTCGATTGTTCACAGTACAATTACAAAGTTGTGCATTCATCACCAAAATCAATCCCTGACACTTTCATTACTGAACACACAAAAATAATAATAATTAAAGTGAAAAAGAGCAATCAAAGTAAAAAAGAACACTGGGTGCCTTTGTTTGTTTGTTTGTTTTTTACCTTCCCCCATTTTTCTACTCATCCATCCATAAACTAGACAAAGGAGAGAGTGGTCCATATGGCTTTCCCAATCACAGTGTCACCCCTCAGAAGCTACATTTTTATACAATCGTCTTCAAGATTCATGGGTTCTGGGTTGTAGTTTGATAGTTTCAGGTATTTACTGCTAGCTACTCCAATTCACTAGAACCTAAAAAGGGTTGTCTATATGGTGTGTAAGAGTATCTACCAGAGTGAACTCTCAGCTCCTTTTGGAATCTGTCTGCCACTGTAGCTTATTTCATTTCCTTTCACATCCCCCTTTTGGTCAAGAAGATGTTCTCCATCCCACGATGCCAGGTCTACATTCCTCCCCGGAAGTCATATTCCACATTGCCAAGGAGATTCACTTCCCTGGGTGTCAGATCCCACGTAGAGGGGAGGGCAGTGATTTCACCTGCCAAGTTGGCTTAGCTAGAGAGAGAGGGCCACATCTGAGCAACAAAGAGGTATTCAGGAGGAGGCTCTTAGTCACAATTAGAGGGAGGCCTTTGCAGCAACAGTCTTCCCAAGGGCAAGTCCTGTGGTAGAGGGCTCAACCCATGAAACTACCAGTCCCCTATGTCTGTGAGCACATCAGCAACCATCAGGGTGGGGAAGCCCAATACCCCTGCATTCTCCACCAGCTCCGCAAGGGGGCTCTGCATATTTTTTTCATTTTTTTTTAATTAACTCTTTTTTGTTAAATCAAGTATACAAAAAAAAATTTAAAAAAAACATACAATAAAAAAAACATTTCAAACAAACCATAACAATGGAGTAAGAAAAAGACAACTAACCTAAGATAACTACTTTACTTCCAACATGTTCCTACTCTACCACAAGAAAATAACCTAATATAGCAACATTTCTGTGAACTTGTTCCTCCTATACCCATCAGAAATTAACAGACCATAGTCATTCCTGGGCATTCCCAGAACATTAAATTTACCCACAATAGCTTATCTGTTCTTGTTGGGTTATCATTCCCCCTTCCTTAATTGCTCTCTATCACTAGTTCCCCTACATTCTACATTATAAACCATTTGTTTTACATTTTTCAATGTTCACGTTAGTGGTAGCATATAATATTTCTCTTTTTGTGCCTGGCTTATTTCACTCAGCTTTATGTCTTCAAGGTTCATCCATGTTGTCATAAGTTTCATGACATCGTTCCTTCTTACTGCCGTGTAGTATTCCATCGTGTGTATATGTGACATTGTATTTATCCACCCATCTGTTGAAGGACATTTGGTTGTTTCCATCTCTTGGCAATTTTAAATAATGCTGCTATGAATATTGGCATGCAGATATCTGTTCTTGTCACTGCTTTCAGATCTTCTGAGTATATACCAAGAAGTGCAATCCCTGGATCGAAGGGTAACTCTATATTTAGTTTTCTAAGGAACTGCCAGACTGGTTTCCAGAGTGGCTGAACCATTATTCAGTCCCACCAACAATGAATAAGAGTCCCAATTTCTCCACATCCTCTCCAGCATTTGTAGTTTCCTGATTGTTTAATGGCAGCCATTCTAATTAGTGTGAGATGATACCTCATTGTGGTCTTAATTTGCATCTCCCTAATAGCTAGTGAAGCTGAACATTTTTTCATGTGTTTCTTAGCCATTTGTATTTCCTCTTCAGAGAACTGTCTTTTCATATCTTTTGCCCATTTTATAATTGGGCTGTCTGTACTACTGTCATTGAGTTGTAGGATTTCTTTATATATGCAAGATATCAGTCTTTTGTCAGATACATGGTTTCCAAACATTTTTTCCCATTGAGTTGGCTGCCTCTTTACCTTTTTGAAAAATTCCTTTGAGGTACAGAAACTTCTAAGCCTGAGGAGTTCCCATTTATCTATTTTTTCTTTTGTTGCTTGTGCTTTGGGTGTAAAGTCTAGGAAGTGGCTGTCTAATACAAGGTCTTGAAGAAGTTTTCCTAATTTATCTTCTAGGAGTTTTATGGTACTGTCTTTTATATTGGGATCTTTGATCCACACTGGGTTAATTTTTGTGTAGGGTGAGGTAGGGGTCCTCTTTCATTCTTTTGGATATGCATATCCAACTCTTCCAGCCCCATTTGTTGGAAAGACGGTTCAGTGGCTTTGGGGGCCTTATCAAAGATCAGTCAGCCATAGATCTGGGGGTCTATCTCCGAATGCTCAATTCAATTCCAATGATCAATATGTCTGTCTTTGTGCCAGTACCATGCTGTTTTGACAACTGTGGCTTTATAATAAGCTTCAAAGTCAGGGAGTGTATGTCCCACTTCATTTTTCTTTTTTAGAGCATCTTTAGCAATTCAAGGCATCTTCCCTTTCCAAATAAATTTGATTACTAGCTTTTCCAAGTCTGCAAAGTAGGTTGTTGGAATTTTGATTGGGATTGCATTGAATCTGTAGATGAGTTTGGGTGGAATTGACATCTTAATGACATTTAGCCTTCCTATCTATGAACACGGATGTATTAGTTAGGGTTCTCTAGGGAAACAGAATCAATGAGAGGTGTCTCTGACTATCAAATTGTAAAAGTGACTCACGCAACTGTGGATATGCAGGAGTCCAAATTCTGTAGAGCCGTCAATGAACCGTCAACTCCAAGGAAGATGTCCAATGAGCTCCTCAGGAAACGAACTGGCAACTTCGACGAACTCCTCAGGAAATGAACTGTGGTCTTCGACGAACGTGTTCAATGAACTCCTCAGGAAACGAACCGGCAATTTCAATGAACTCCTCAGGAAATGCTTCACTGGGCAGCCGAAGAAGAAGTGAAGGTCCTCTATCTGTCTTCCTTATAAGTCTTCAACTGATTAATTGGATCAAATCCAGCCAATTGCATTCTCTCATTGTGGAAGGCACGCCCTTTAGTGAGTCATCAGTTACAGCTGCAGTCAATTGACTGATGATTTAATAAACCAGCCTGTTGGTCTATTAACCAGTCTCAAACTTCCTCACAGCAATTGTTAAGCCAGTGTTTGCTTGACCAGACAGCTGGGTCACCTGGCCAAGTTGACACATGAACCTAACCATCACAATGGAATATTTTTCCATATTTTAAGGTCCCCTTCTATTTCTTTTAGTAGAGTTATGTAGTTTTCTTTGTATAGGTCTTTTACATCTTTGGTTAAGTTTATTCCCAGATACTTGATTTTTTTAGTTGCTATTGGAAATGGTATCTTTTTCTTGAGGTCTCTTCAGTTTGTTCATTTCTAGCATATAGAAACACTACTGACTTATGTGCATTAATTTTGTGTCCCACTACTTTGCTAAATTTGTTTATTAGCTCTAGTAGCTGTATCGTTGATTTCTCAGGGTTTTCCAGATATAAGATCATATCATCTGCAAACAATGACAGTTTTACTTCTTTCTTTCCAATTTGGATGCCTTTTATTTCTTTGTCTTGCTGGATTGCCCTGGCTAGCACTTCCAGCACAATCACTGCAGATCCTGAAGAAATTAAAAAAATTATAAGAGGATAATTATTCCATAATTATTGTGGAAACATCATTTGCTTCCTTTAGTTTTGCCAGTGTTTTGCTCATGTATTTTGTGGCACCTTGACTGGGTGCATAAACATTTATGATTGTTATTTCTTGTTGTTGAATTGCCCCTTTTATTAGTATGTAGTGGCCTTCTTTGCCTCTCTAACCATCCTTGCATTTAAAGTTTATTTTACCTGAGATTAATATTGTTACTCCTGCTTTCTTTTAGCTGTAGCTTGCATGAAAAATTTTTCCATCCATTCACTTTCAATTTCTTTGTGTCCCTGTGTCCAAGAGAGTCTCTTGTATGCAACGTATTGATGGTTCATTTTTTTAATCCATTCTGTGAATCTATATCTTTTAATTGGGGAGTTTAATCCACTTACATTCAATGTTTTTAACTGTGAAGGCATTTCTTGAATCAGCCATCTTATCCTTTGGTTTATGTTTGTCATATATATATTTTCTTCTCTCTATTAATGTCCTTTAATGTACCCATACTGAATCTCTTTAGTACTGAGTTTTTCTCCATATTTCTCTCTCCTTCCTTTGTTTCTCTGTTGGTAGGGCTCTCTTTGGTATCTCAAGTAGGGCAGGTCTCTTGTTAGCAAATTCTCTCAGCATTTGTTTGTCTGTGAAAAATTTAAGCTCTCCCTCAAATTTGAAGGAGAGCTTTGCTGGATAAAGAATTCTTGATCGGCAATTTTTCTCTCTCAGAATTTTAAATATGTCTTGCCACTGCCTTCTCACCTCCATGGTGGCTGCTGAGTAGTCACTACTTAGTCTTATGTTGTTTCCTTTGTATGTGGTGAATTGCTTTTCTCTTGCTGCTTTCAGAACTTGCTCCATCTCTTCCATATTTGACAGTGTGATCAGAATATGTCTTGGAGTGGGTTTATTTAGAGTTATTCTATTTGGAGTTCACTGGGCATTTATGATTTGTGTATTTATGGTGTTTAGAAGATTTTGGGAACTTTTCCCCAACAATTTCTTTGAATACACTTCCTAGACCTTTACCCTTCTCTTCCCCTTCTGTAACACCAATGGGTCTTATATTTGGACATTTTATATTATCTATCATATCCCTGATGTCCATTTCATTTTTTTTCAATTTTTTTCCCCATTCTTTCTTTTGTTCTTTCATTTTCCATTCTGTGATCTTCTAGGTCACTGATTCGTTGTTCAGCTTCCTCTAGTCTTGTACTGTGAGTGTCCAGAATCTTTTTAATCTGGTCAACAGTTTCTTTAATTTCCATAAGATCATCTATGTTTTTTACTTACGCTTGCAATTTCTTCTTTATGCTCTTCTAGGGTCTTCTTCATGTGCTTTATATCCTGTGCCATGCTCTTCTTCATGTCCTTTATATCCTGTGCCATGGTCTTGTTGTTCATCTTTAGTTCTTTGATTAATTGCTTCAAGTACTGTGTCTCTTCTGACCTTTTGACTTGGGTGCTTGGGCTTGGATTATCCGTATCATCTGTTTTTTTCATATGCTTTAAAATTTTCTGTTGTTTTTTGCCTCTTGGCATTTGCTTAACTTGATAGGGTTCTTTTAGGATTCATAGACCAATTAAAACCCTTATCTCTAATCTGTCAGATCTACAGCTTCGTGGAGTACACTTTCTCTAAGTAACCAGGAGGTGGCGTCTGTGAGCCACCTATTCCCCTCAAGCCAGTTCTCCCCCACTTTGTCTTTGTGGTGAGCGGGGATGTGAGTCTTACAGGGTCCAATTGGTGTAACAAGCTTGTGTGTGTACTTGGTGTTGTCCGCCCTGTATATGGGGCATGTGTCTGGTGGTCGGGGTGGGGGCGGCTCTAACAATCAAATCTCCCTGGTGTTCCTGGAGATTTAAAGCTTCTGCAATAGTCTAATCCTTCAGTTCAGTCCTGCCACAGTTTGTCTCTGCCACTGACCCACAGGTACTTGGTATTGGCGCACGGCCCCTGAGACTTGTGAATGGGTCCCTCTTCCAGGCCGTGCACCCCTAGGTCCTCTGTTGAGGGATGACAGTGCTATGTCACAGGTGAGCGCTGTCCCCCCAGGGTGGTTCTGGGTTGCAGGGCTGTGTAGGGACGCTCCCAGTCTGCTGAAAGAATGGCTGAATGGGGCGTGTTAATGCACACTGCTCTGCTTTCCCAACTCTGGGACAACCAGCTGAGGGTGCAGGGAAGGCTAATGTCCACGCGCAATTTTGTGGTGTGTGCATGTGTTGTTGGAAACACTTCCCATCACACTGGGCTGTCTGGGGCAGCTCTGGGCTGTGGAGCCGGCGACTGGCAGGAGTGTTCCCTGCCCACCAGGAAGATGGCTGTGAGGGGACGTCCCCCTTTTCTTGGGAAGTTGTGGTGTTTAGTGAATTTTCTCAGCCTCTGGACTTATTGCCTTGTGTCTCAGAGCTCTCTTAGTTCTGCTCTTGTCGTGACTTGCTCAAATTGCAAGTCTTTGAGGCTTTCTGTATTGGGCGACTTAGAGTAATTGTTTTAGAAAATGAGAAAAAGTTTAAAAAGGAAAAAAAGGAAGGGCCTTCCTTGCAGATCTAATGGGTTATTGAAATGCTAAGAGACAAGGCAATTAGGGCCATTCAGGTATGATCCAGGGAGCAGAGAAACCAGTTTTTCAGACAAAGAAACTCATCTTCTGGATTTGCATATGAGCCTGACTCTGCCTGAGCTCTGCCCTTCCCCAGTCTATGTTCACCAGAACTCCAAAAAGTCTCCGCTTTTGTTTTGGGGTTTTCCTTGCTGTTTGTGCTATCCCTATATCCTCTCTGCCAGGCTGGCTGCTCCTGGAGTCTCCAGTGTCTGGTCTCAGTCTATCTATGCTTGGAGTTTGGATCAGTAGAACGAGTTTCCAATAAGAGCCGCAACTGCAGTTCTCCCTCCTCGTTCCCAGAGC